>NW_020656077.1:5194824-5205901 GCF_003589595.1 Hyposmocoma kahamanoa
ATATTGACTCAACCGTCAACCGTGACCATGGGACCTGTAAAGGGCCCGAAACGTCGGTTTGTTTGAAAAAACAAATATACGCGATTTAAATCCGGAAAAATAGTTTCATTTCCTATTTTTATTTTTATTTATAACATTATTATTCACATCGACGAATTGATTTATTTAGGAAACATAGGACTTGATACTTGACCACGCTATAAAAAACGAAATTGTTGTGTATTGTACTGAGCAACGCTTGCAACTGATGATTATAAGCGTGAGAATTTAAAAGTAAATCTATGACCAGTAATACAAATTGAGTTGGTTCCTACAGTGTGGTAATTAAACGTTTTTAAAGAAGAGTATGTAGGTATTTTCGGTAAATTAGAAATTCTTTCCGAAGTTTAGTACAATTCGGAAGCATAGTTTTTTCCAAGGAATTGCAATTTGAACAAGCTCTGGACTGTTTACTAAATATGATTAATTTAGTCAGTATATTTATTATGTGTTTTTCAATAACTCATTTTAAGGCAGCTAATTAGTATTACAACCATACACGTCAAATTTTACGTGTTTGTCAAGCTTTTTAGATTGCGGTCGTGTTTGATGCGTTTGTCAAATAGTTTACGTATTTGATGTGTTTAATGGAAATCTAGATTGACGGTGTGTTTGATTGTTTGAAGGTATGTAAGGTAAGTTTGTCAAATCAAACACCAGTTGTCGCCTACTCGTGCTAGATTCCATATAATTGTTAGGTTCTGTGCTCAATATTTCTTTTAAAAACTTATCGTGGATATGTTTTACTCTTAATTTCAACCATTCTCTATACCATAGTTTCCCGAAGTGGTCCCTAGCGCACTCGAGTGGGCGCTGAAGAGTCCTAGGGTGGTAGAGTACTTGGAAGCAATTGGGGGGCGTTGATGCTGTCAGGGGGTGCTACCGCATTTCAACAAAAAGAAACCTGAAATCTATATAAATTACACTACATATCGTCTGTTTATAGGTACTTTTTTATGGTATCAAGTGACGGGACGAACAAGTCGTGCGCCTGGTGGTAAGCGACACGCCTGTCCAGAACAGCTGCAGTGCCAGTCAGAGCTCTAAATCGCAACGATCACTGCCACTGCGCCGGTCACCCTGAGATATAAGTTGACAAGTCCCATGTGCCTCTAATTTCACCAGCACCCTTACCCTTCTAAAGTAGAACACAGTAATGCTGACATTACTGCTTGGCGGCAGAAATAGATAAGGTGTCATACTTCCCTGGATGAACTCTTTCACAAGGTGCTCTAATGCTGCTAAAAACCACACATGTGACATTTTCCACAAAAAACGTACAAATTATGTACCTGTGGTAAGAAATATATATATAATTAATATTAATATAATATTTATATAATATTTATATAATAAAAGCTATAATATATTAATAAATATATTATAGCTTTTTTGTAATTGAGTATCGCCTGCTGAAAGATAATGATTTACTTACCATAGCTATATAAATTAAAGACTTTTTCTGGAAAATATCACTTATTTGGTTTCACCTTTAAACAGACGATATACATATATTTATTTAATTATTCAAGGAAAACCAACAGCTTATTACGTTTAATAAAAACAGGATCACAAACATAAAGCCAATTACAGGTTTCCACCTATAGCTTCAGACAAATCGTACGCATTAAACAAACGAATAATAAACAATATTTTTTAACTACATGCACTAACATAAATATAACATTCCAATACCTGCGCTAATCACAAATTATCCAATAAAGTTAGCTAAATCGAATGTCTGTGAGTTTACACTTTTGCGCATCAACATTACAATTGAAGATATCAACTTCCAGGTCATGATTGCTCAGCACACTATCCAAGCTCTTGCTAACTCTACATAGAAAACTATTTTGTCTATAGGTAGTCCTCGCTAAGGGAACGTCAATAGGGTGATAGTGTGATAGAACGAGTAGGTCCATTAAACGAAATATCACCCAATAAGTCAAAGCAGTCAACATTACCATTTATCATGTTTAGAATATATATAATGCAATATCAAAGATTTTTCGGTGAATATTTAGAGGTAATAGATTCATTACAGAGACGTGGGTAGTCGCATTAATTATTAGACTTACTCGTTTTATAGCATAAGAATTTAATAAATTCATTATGGCCTTCTTCAATTCTGTCTGTATGGACTTGATATCTCGGACTACAGATTTGGGAAGCATATTCTAACTTACTACGAACATATGCATAATGTAATATTCGTAAAGTTCTGTATATATAATCCTTTTTTTTGTGATTTTTTGTGTTACGTTAATCCAAAAAATACGTGTTTACTTTCTTTTTTTTTTAAACGCTTTATCTATTATTCTTACTTATTGCACAAATTACATTGAGATGTGACCAAAATTAACATACAATGAATAGCGACATCTCTCGCCAGGACTGGTAGCTGTAAAGGTACTAACTGGGTGATAAATCTGCAATAGATTTCTCATAGATGGCGCTACGACTAAAAAGTCGTTGAAAGACCAAGTACAAAGACACGACGCAAGCACATAGAAAAATTCGTGAGGTCCGTTGGTTCGTTCCGTGGCTTAGTTGGTATAGCGTCTGGCACAGTATGCAAGAAGACGTCGGTTCGAATCCGACCGGATCGAAAGAATTTTTTCTGAGTGTTCGATCTTTGTATTATTAATTATAACAAAATTAACATATATATATATATATATATATATAATGTCTATTAACATGGTTTAACTATGTTTTAGGCAGTGGTAGTATGAATTTTGAGAAATGGGAGCTATAACTATGTAGATAGAAAGGCTAGCAAAGACTATACTCACAGGAAACGAATTAGAAACATTTTACGCTCCAATTAACAGCGAGCTGCGTTAAGAAGTCATTCGTTTCGAATACGTGGCCAATGAAGACATATTGAACATAGCGTTTGCATAATAATTGGTGGTTTGTTGGTTAATTAAGAATAATTGTGGGGTCGGAAGAATATGGCCGATACGCGCTGAGAATCTAAATCTGGATTGTTCTATTTAATGTACTGAAGGTATAAGAACTACTTACTGTACTTCCAATCTAGGAGTAAGTGTTGGAAAGACATAGAGACATTAATTTTATGTCAATGGCATCAACAACCCAAATATCTCCATTTGTCCCAAATGTCGTCTTTTAACTTGTGCTCAACAGATTATTAACTTAACTCCGTCCAAAGACGACGTCGATAGACCAACGGTTTGGATTGTGGATGCTGGATGATGAGGTACCGAGTTCGATTCCCGTTAGGATCAATTTGGGAAACGAATATTTCCAAATTGGTCCTAATCTGGGTGTTCTGGTACTGTTCTTGAAGTTCACGTGTTTGAGACCAGGTAATTGTGTAATTATCTGGCACATTATTAATATGTTTTTCTTTTTTCATACGTCGTTTTGACTGTGTTGTTTTGACTACATTTACCGATGGAAATCACATAAATGTGATATAGTGTGTATCTATGCTGAGGGTGTATTGCGACATTATTTCGTCTCTTTCTTCTTCTTTTTCCTGTCCTTATCCCATGATTAAAAAAGGGTGGTGTCGGCACAACATGTATTTTTCTTCCGCTCTCTCGTCACACTCAGCCGTCATTTCCGTAGTCTATTTCGTCTTCTATCGACTTAGATTTTCTGACAAACTTTCTGACAATTCGGCATATATTTAAAATTGTACAGCTTTTTGTAAGATAATCTAATAATTTGAGACTTATTATTACCATTTTTTAGTTTAGTTTTTGAACGCGAGTCTAGATTTTAGGAGGCGAGTTGCCAGTCGCCAGTCGCGTCTCGTAATCCGTGCGCTGAAAATTGTATAAATAAGAACATGTGGAGAAAATTTGCCACGGATCCGACGTTGACAAGCGCCCGATGGGACTGACGGGGCAGCGGGCGGCGCTGCGTGTCATAGTAATAGTAAATACCCATCGAATATATAACCAGAAATAGTGACGAATTGTCATTTAATTTGTTTCAAAACAATTAACGTATTTTAATTGGTTATTTTAAATTAAGTAACAACTGCGCTCCGATTGGCCAGCCCTAATTCGAAACAATTGACGGATGTCGTCTAGTTCGACCAGTTTAACTTGAGTTTTGCTATAATGGACGAATATTTCAAAATTATATATTGAATATTTAATTACCGATGATATGTGATTCCGTTTCCTGTTTTTCCCACACCACCGAATGGAACAGCCTAGTTAGAGATATTATCCTTATTACAATAAATACAGAATATTTTTGGAATATACGGAGACGTGCACACAGGTCAGTGGTTGGCGCTGTACTATTTCAGCTTTGTAATTTATGATTTCAGCGCAAACGAGAGTTGATATTTAAAAGTGATATACATTTGCCTGACGAGTTGCTAGGGATGGATGGCTTATTTCGTCTCTATTTCTGGTTATGTACTCGATGTAAATACCTAAACCATTTGATCTAGTAAAACAGTATTTCCCGCTTCTTCTCCCGCAACTCGCCTAAAGTGCAATGCACAATGTGCTTTGTAATTATCGAATATATTTGAGTAAGAAAACTATAGCGTGTTTCGGTGAATTGGGATCACAAATGTAACAAATTATGCGAGGATCTATCGAAGAAGTTCTGCTCCAATCTTACTCGATACACGGTAATGTAATTGAAACGTGAACCGATTTCAGAGTGGAGTATTTTGCCCCAACAACGGAATAATATAATCTCTATTCTATAATTCCTTAACGCTTCCGATTCAGATACTCGTAGTTACGGTTGTTTCGTAAACTAATTTCAGATTTGTACACTAATCCTATTAGGATAGCAAGGGGCCGCCCGTGAATTACGTCACATGTTCAAGGGGCCCCGCAAAGTTATGACGGTTTAACGGTAGTTGTCATTTCTGTGACATCATTGAGATAATCATTAACACTTTCGTCGCCGGCTAGAATTCACAAAACAGTTCAAAAAATGACATTTGCTTATGTAACTATTTTTGGCCTCATCTGCGTATATACGAGTATATAAATTTTTTCGATATATTTCATTACTTGTGATTTTTATAAATGCCGGGCATTTCAATTCACCATAGCTCAAACGGAATAATTTAATAACGGAGCGTTTAGGCTGCACACACATCACAATGGTGGGGGCACAGACTACGTACACGTAATTTTCGATCAATGTTTACCCAAAACTGACATACGTGTTTGATTTTAGATTGACATTGCACGTAAACCATTTTTTTTTGCTTTGTAACTTTTAAATTCAATTTGGGAAAAGTCATTTTTTGTAATCGAAATATTTTTTTCCTCTAAGTGTAAAAAAGAAGGTATGCCATAAAAAATTATAAAAATCAAGTAGCAACAGAAGTTCATTAGGGCAGCGTCGGACAAGTTATATGGCTAAATACGTAGTGTGAACGAGAATCGCAAAGTTAGGTATGTCTTGTGCCGGTCAGTTTGCCCCAATAGGTAGATGAGCTGCCGGTCATTTTGACCCACCACGGCGACGAACGTGTTAATATGTAATTGAACTCTATGTAATTATATATACGATGGTTTAGTAACAGTAGAGCTAACTGTCAGAGTCAGGAAAATCATAATATATAATATAGGTATTTACAGGCAAATGGAAATTGTTAACTTACGTCTTAGGAGACAGGCGCAGTGACAGTGTCCCTCAGGTCTTTACGATTTGAAGCTCAGAGTGGTGGACAATTGTTATGAGCAGTCTTGTAGTTTACCACCGGATGCACGACTCCTGCGTCCCGTCACTTGGTGTAAAAAAATTCTCTCTGCATAAAAATAGTTTTGAGTTAATAAAGTATTTTAACAGATTTCAAAAAAAGGAGGAATTTTGTGTGTGTATGTTGCACAATTACTCGGACACTTGTGAACCAATTTCTATGATTATTTTTTACGTCAGTAAGAATGATCTCTTTCATTTTTGTAGAAATATTCCACCTCTAAAGGGTGCAAATTAGGCGACGAATTCCGGCTTATTGGATTTCACCCACTTTCTCCTTACTGAATCGATAACCGACAATAAAAGAAATTCCACAAACTTACTGAGGTCTTTTTTATGAAAAAAAGTTACAGTTATACCGCTAATTAATATTAGCGATTAACAATATTCTATCTAATGATATAAATATTGAAGATGCAATGTAATAATATGGAAAAAAAAGAAAAAGAAGAATTTCAGGGATTCTATAAAGAAATTTTTACATTTTTTTTAAACGGAGTTACGTGACGTTTGGAGGGTTGATATTTTTCATAAATTTTGATGTATTCATGTACTTTTTGTCGACAGATTTATCGATAGAATGTGAAAGGAAATAAAATGTTCCAGTAATAAGTTATTGCATTATCTCCTTTTTTCGTTTTATTTAGACAGAAATGGAATTAACGTAATAATGAACTAATACGCTGTATGTACAAGTTTATTTTAATTTCATAATTAATTTGTACCTTAAACATTGTAGGCCCGTAGCGGGTAGATAGAGAGGACTTTAATTATGTTCATAAGATCTTAATATTCACCATATTCACATAATAAATGAATTCTATTCTATTCTACAGCTGAGTCACGGGGATGGAAATCAAATTGTAGATGTGCGATCTGATTCTTCCAAGATGGTGTCTGTTTTTATTATACAGTTTTTTACGTTTTATAAATTTAATTTATATTCTAATGAAAGAAGTTCGGCCTGTATTTTATTTCACATATATCACAGCCAAAAGTTATCGTGTGTCCCTCTAAGGCTTTTTTTATTACGTTTGCGTTAATGACGATCATCTTGACATTGTAATATTGTGACATAGATAATATGATGTAAATTATTATATTCTATTCTATTCTATTCTTAAGCAGCGACATAGTCGCATTGCAAACGCTTAACGATGAGGTCCATCACGTCGTTCACCTAAATAATACCTATTCACTCTCGCCTTGAAAAGGTCCAAGTTATAGTGTTCGGGACCCAAGTTATAAGTCCGCAGGCAGGGAATTCCACTCTCTAGCCGCTCGCTATATAAATATGGAAGGAAATATTCTCATAGGGAATATCCTGAACATAGAGGTGGAACCCCAGCCCACAGTCCCCCGATCATGCGAAGGGGAAGGCGGAATCAAATCATGCAATTCTTAACTTGTTGGTTAGCTTATTGTGTTCAGTTGTGAGCTGTTATTGAAGCCAATCCATCGCAGGGATTAGCTACATCGTTTGGAATCGATGGAATAATAAAATGTAGTCAAATGGGTATCGTACGTATTTTCCGAACTACGGGCAGTGTCGTTATGAATCGGTACACAGACGTAGGAGTTTTAAGCCATATCATTACTTGTAATGAAAAATGGATTCTTGATGATAATGACGCACGACTACAGTGATTGGACGCTGGCGACAAGCCCAAAAAAAATTCTAGAAAGGAATTTACCTATAAAAATTGTTTGTAAATTATATTCACCTGATTTCGTGTGTAGGATAATTATATACAAGTAAAACAATACTGTCGAAAATAAGTTTCGAAGAATTTGTAATTTCCCGTTCCACACTTTTCTACTGCAAAGGAATAAATGAGCTTTTATAGAGATGGGAAATGACTTTTGACGATTTTTCCGGATTTAAATCACGTATATACACACATCAAAAAAAGTTTGCGATCACTTCGAAAAACTGAAATCTTTTTTGTTACTGTAGATTATATTATGATTTTTTCTTCTTTTTAGATTCTTTATTTAAAAATAAATTAGAACATAAAACAATGACCCCGTTCAATTGTTTTTTCATATAAAAAGGCTTTCAGTCCTAGCTTACGCTCATTCAGAAATCTGATTTAGTCAATTATAAGCGATTCAAGATATTTTTCGCGGAAAGTTGTGATTGAAAAAATGCCAAGAGGATTATCAGAGGTTTTACGAGCTAGAATAGTAACTTTGAGGGAAGAAGGATACACCACGAGAGTAATAGCACGCAGACTTGCTATATCCCAATCCTGTGTCGTGGCTACGTTGCAGAGGTATCACGGAATGGGGAATTTAGTTGACCGACCCCGCAGCGGTCGCCCAACTGTTTTGACAGCTGCCCAAAAGTGCTATATTAGATTGCTGGCAGCCCGTGATCCAACAATCAACGCCACTAAGATAAAAGCAGAAGTCAGGGCCGCCTCTGGGCTTGAAGTTAGCACGCAGACCGTTCGCAATTGCTTGCACCAGGCTGGATTACGAGCACGGAGGTCTTGGCGAGCTCCGCTCAATTCCCGGCAACGTCAACAACGAAGATTGCAGTGGGCTAGACTTCGGCAAAATGAAGAAGGTGAGGACGAAAACATTTGGCAAAACTGTCTCTTGGTTGACGATTTCCGAATCAGCACTCATCCAGATAACCGACGTGTCCGTGTCTGGAGAAGACCAGGCGACCGTGAAAGACAAAGAACTGCCACTGGAACAGTTCAGCAAGGCGGAAAATCGGTGTCCTTTTGGGGTGGCATTATGATTGGAGCTAGAACGCCTTTGATCCCGTATCGGGGCTTCATGACAGCAGACATGTACAAAGCAGTTGCTATTGATGATATCGTCAGACCATTCCGAGTAAACCATGGGCACCAATTTGTACTGGTCGATGATAATGCGCCCGCACATCGAGCTCAACGAGTCAATGCTGCTCTTCAAGAATACGATATCACACGATTAGACTGGCCTGCCGGCTCGCCCGACTTAAACCCAATAGAGCACGCGTGGGATGCTCTTAAACGAGCAGTATGGAACCGTGAGCCACGTCCCCAGACAGTTCCAGAGCTCAGGGAAGCCGCTATTGAAGAATGGGATAGGTTACCCCAGGAAATGCTGGATAACTTGATCCTCAGCATGCCCAGGAGGATCTTCGCATGTATTCGAGCCAGGGGAGGAGTTATTTTATATTGAATTCACACCTTTTAATAATAAATTGTTGTTTAAGTTTAATTAAACAGTCTTTTTCTTTCTATGAAATTTCTATCACTATTACATTATGATTAATGGCTCAATTTTTTAAAATAAATAATAAAAAATAGTTTTATATTTTAATTTCAAACAGGGTATTCCTATTTAAAGAAAGCATACAACATAGATTTTTTCTTGATAAAGTTAAATTTAAAGAATTATAGGAGCTTATGCTATTGATCGCAAACTTTTTTTGATGTGTGTATGTTTTTTCAAACAAATCAATGTTTCGGGCCCTTTACAAGTCCCATGGTCACGGTTGACTGAGGTGGTACAGTCATCAATCAACCAGTTATGTCGAATATTAATGCAAACCCTATTTTTACATTATGGTTACAAAAGTTATTAATTAAACACTTTATTTTTAATTTTACTATGAAACAGTCCAATTTACGCTACATTGTTTTACAAATTATTTCATTGTAACAATATGAATTTTTAGTAAGTTAAATTTATAATTAATTAATAATGGAATTAGTACTGCAGTCTTATGTCTGTTTGGGATTTTTCATCAGAGAAAATACTGGATCCCAAACTCGTGGTACGAAGAAACCATCTTCCCTGTTGAAATTAGGATTTTTTTAAATTCATTGGTCTCGCATCCTGGGTAGATAACGGACTTCTTTTGCAAGGTTCTTCTTCTTATTGAGATGGTCAGAAATGTGTCGATAGCGTAAGTGGATAGTTTCATAAAATACTTGTTTCTAAAACATTATTTTTATTTCAATTTTCTTCAACTGAACTTTTCTTGAAATTTGGCATATAAATTTAGAGAAACTATGAATAAAAATAAAATAACGCACACACTCAACATAGCCCCGCACTACGGAAACCCTGTGTCGCGGGTGCCATGGACACACACATAGACAACCACAAATGACACCCAAACTCGCGAGAGAAATAAATGTAGGCCATACAAATATTTCTCCCGGCCCGGGAATCAAACCTGGGACCTCTGCGTGGCAGTCCGGCAAGGTAATCGTTCGGCCACAGAGGCAATTAGTCTAACTACTAGTAAAGCTCAGAGGTTCGAGTCTGGATTCGAACTTACGGCCTCAACTTGAGAGGAGGTAGGTCAAACCACGCTACCACGACTTTTGCGTTTAGCGTTGTGTACTTACATACTAAAGAATAATTATAACTATGTGTGGGATGACAGTGTGAGTTTTTGAACTTCAATGTTTTGTATCAAGGCTTAATTTAAATTCTCTTAACAAACTATTAATATAATATATAATATAAAAAGTTTGACAAACCTCAGGTCTTTGCAAAAGAAGTCCGTTATCTACCCAGGATGCTGCAAGACGCCATCGAAATTAAAAAAACATCCTAATTTCAACGGGGAAGATGGTTTCTCCGTACCACCAGTTTGGGATCCAGTATTTCCTCTAATGAAAAATCCCAAACAGACATAAGACTGTAGTACTAATTAATATGTTTTAGTTTATGTTAATTTCTATGATTAATTAATAATAAATTGAACTTAATAAAAATTCATTCAATAAAATAATTTGTAAAAGCTAATGTAGCGTAAATTGGAATGTTTTCTTTGTAAAATTAAAAATAAGGTATTTAATTAATAACTATTGTAACTATAGTGAAAAAATAGGGTGGTTTGCATCAATATTAGACATAACTGGTTGAAGACTGTACCACCTCAGTCAACCGTGACCATGGGACCTGTAAAGGGCCCGAAACGTCGGTTTGTTTGAAAAAATAAATATACGCGATTTAAATACGAAAAAATAGTTTCATCTCCTATGTGTAACAATCGCGAAAACCTAAGAACTCGATAAATAAAGGGTGGTTTCAGTTATACAATTAACTTTACATTAACCGTAGATGGTACCTCCTGTTAAGCTTATCAAGCCTGTGTCAGGAGGCACCGCTCTTCCACATAAGCGCATTTTACATTTTAACTTACAATTTTCGAGTTTAATTTCAATTTTAATTTTTATATTTCCAAATAATCTCAAAACAAACAATTCAATTCATTCATCAATTTTAAATTTAATTTAAATCTTAAAACGTATGTGGTGTGTGTGTGTGTGTGTGTGTGTGTGTGTGTGTGTGTGTGTGTGTG
>NW_020656077.1:5205911-5214316 GCF_003589595.1 Hyposmocoma kahamanoa
GTGTGTGTGTGTGTGTGTGTGTGTGTGTGTGTGTGTGTGTGTGTGCGCGCGTGCGTGCGCGTGTGCGTATGTGTGTGTGTGTGTGTGTGTGTGTGTGCGCGCGTGCGTGTGTGTGTGTGTGTGTGTGTGTGTGTGCGTGCGTGCGTGCGTGCGTGTGTGTGTGTGTGTATGTGTGTGTGAGTGAGTGAGTGTGTGTGTGTGCGTTTGTGGCCTACCTTTTAGAGAGTTATATGCTCTAACTAAGGGTTACCACGGCCTTTTAACATCTAACCCCTATTATAAAACAAATATATAGACCGGACAATAAATTACAAATAAAACAGACGAATTTTTGTCTAAACTTTCTTATAAAAAGTTAATGAAAAAGTGGTTGTAACTAATTCAATTTATTTGCGCTACAACTTCTTTATTTTACGTAATTTTTGAGCGATAATTTTGTTAAGAGACGTACAGTCAGACTCATCCTTTCAATCCTGCCGTTTGGCGGGAACTGGAGAAAAGTAGGCGGCCGACAGATCGCGCAGGCGCATTACAGCTTTTCAAGAAAAAACTTTTTTTTTAGTATGATGCTTACTTTCAGATTTAAATACACACAGAGGTAAAACAGCCAAGTAAGACGATACTAGGTAGGTAGGCACAATCACGATAATACTTTGTCAGATATTCTCAGAAAAATGCAGATCTCTCCATTGTTTTTCGTACAGTATACAGTTAGCTGAAAATCGTTTTAATGATTGATTGATTTATTGATGCGTATGGGTATCCATTTTTTATTTCCTTCTGTCAACCTAACATCGTGTTTATTGTACTTAAATATCACGTTGAAAATATTTGCCTAGGCGTGGTTCCTCCTTTAATAATATTTGTTTTGTATTCTGGTTCATTTGGAGTTTTGAAGTATACGGAACTGAATACTGTAATTAGTGCTAATTCCAACTTTGATTTAATGTGTCTAACGAAGTTTTAGCTGGAAATGTGGAGTCGCAATCACAATGGCATAATTATATTTTTTTATGATAACAGTGAAATAGATAATAAATTTTTAAAAATCTTGTTGAAAGCTTCTTCTCTCTTGCTGGGTATGGGCCTCCAAGTTTCTGTGCCACTCCCCACGATCCCGTGCTAATCTCATCCAGGTACGCCCCCCAATTCCTGCGATGTCATCCGCCCATCTCGTGCGTGCGTGCGTTTTCTCAGAGATTTAAATCGCAAAGGTCTGAGGGGCACTACCACTGCGCCCGTCACCCTGAGACATAAGTTGACAAGTCCCATGCGCCTGTAACTTCACCTAGTAAAGTATCGCACGTCAAAATTGTCACGTTTGCAGGGGAGCGTTTTAAAGATTTGAATTCACAGAAATGGGCAAAGCTTGTTACTTTAAAACTAGTTCTAGAATAAAACTGAGATATCGACTGTGAACTGGCAATCGGTACTATCTAAATTTTGACAACTTTACAGGACGAAGAAAAAAAATTGTTTGCGCCATTTATATAGTATCTGATTTATTAAACAAAAATACGTAGCTTTTAAATATTTTTATTACACATACACTAGTCGATATGCTAATACACGTGAGCATCAGCTCATTTCAGTGAATTCAGAACTTTAAAACGCTCACCTATAAAATTGGCAAATTCGACATACGATATTTTACGTAGAATGGGTCGTAATACTCACATTACTGCTTGGCGGCAGAAATAGGTAAACTGACAGTACTACCCTAGACGAAAACTTGCAAACGGAGCTCTACTGCTACTTAATATATGTCCCAGGAAACTTTCGCATGTCGCTTGTTGTTGCCATTTCCACCTTTACACAAAACATCAACATTTGCACATCCGGCTAACTAGATTAGTTTAAATTGTTTAATTATTGTTCTATGTAAGTTCGTTGTGGCGAACGTATCTTTCCATTGTCACCACTTCTACCGGTTCCGAATAAGACCATAAAGAGCAGGCACCACAGCGAGCGAAGCTAAGTTAGATCAGCTCACGTAACATGCAACCAATTATGCGAATTAAGTTAACCCAAGTCAAATCTCAATTCATTATTAAAAAAATATAATCAAATTCGCCTCTATAAGTTTTTAGATTTATGACTAGTATTGCAAGGGGTAGCTGATTAAAAAGTTTTAATAAATTTAAATAAAAATGTTTACTTAATAGTCAATTCGAAACTGCTTTATTTTGAATAAGCTTACAAGCGAGTTTGCCGGAGGCATAAGTTGTGCTGGAGGCCTACCACAACCCTTCCAAAAACAATCTTATTTCAATGTAAGCTTAAAGTAAGCTTATTATAATATTACTCATATTCGTACCATGACAAACCTGTCAACCAAGTAATGTATTATTGGTAAAGTGATTGAAAGAACGAATGATTTCCCAGTACTGTCTATTCCTTACTAAAAATAGGAAAGAAATAACGCCATATGAACTATACAGCCATCTCTTACTTTTTTGATGTTCCGAATCGTCTTATCCTTATATAATGTTTAAGTACTTAATGTTATTTACATTCAGAGAATATTAACTGTTAAAAAAAAATAATGTAAGGTTAAAGTAATATTGTTTTAAGAGGTTGCGGTGGGCCCCAAGGTATTCCAAACGAGTAGGTGAACATACATATATACATATATGTACTCGTTTACTCGTTACTCGTTATCGTGAACATATATACATATATGTTCACCTACTCATCGTTATATAGATACAAGGGGTAACATAGAATGGTTAAAACCACCAAATATGAATTCTACAATTCTGAACTACTCATTAAACTACTGCGTCATAAGTTGAAACTACTCACTTATAGCATGCGCCATGTTAAAAATGTAGTACATAATTATTAACCTTTCAACAAACTAAACATTTTCCATGAGGTACAAGCAGAAGGTTACTTTGACTAATGCGTATATTATTTATTACATATAGTTAACTATGAATCTCATTAAATGTCATTATCAATTAGAAAGAACGCAATTAATTTAATATTCGGTGTATTTAACCACTCCGTTACTATTTGTATCCCTGCATGTAGACGTTTATCAACTCATTTGGAACGTCCTATTTCGACCATTGCTTATACGAGTAACAATACCTTAAATATATAACAATAAAATATAAAATGCGAAAGATAACTTTATGTTGTGCACTGTAAGATTATATTCGTAAGATTTAATTTTGCAAATTGTAACATCATCAAATCATTTCAGACAGCAGACTAATAGGGTAACCACCGCTGTAGGGATAGGGCTGTAGCATGTTAGGGCGCGACTTGTGCGAGATTTAGCAACAGTATCTCGCGCTTTATGTTGCTCTCGCTCAAGTCTCGCCCTTTCGTGCTAGCTCTACTGAGCTACTTGTTCAATAATGAGTTATACATTGCGGAAGAACAATGCGTTATATTTTTTATTGTAATAATGACCACCTCTAATGACAACACTATGGGCACGTTCGGGGGGGTAATTTTAACCGATGATAGCTATCCCTTGAAAATATAGAATAACGTAAAAACAGTGCCCGTTGTAAATTTTGAACAAAACAATTCAACCGGTACACATCACGCCTATAAACTTACATGGAGTACTTTTGACGTGTTCACATAAAATATTTATAGCTAAAAGATGCCTGCAGAACAGCATAAAACGTAACAACACAACATTTTAGTGGTTTAACATCCCCGTATATGGCTCGTATTTTATGATTGTGCATACACGCACGCCGAATTTGTATTATTTGCATTGTACAAAAATTCATGTTTACGGCTTTTTAAATAATAGTGTCTTTTAACGTAATTCGGTTGTGACCAGTTATTGACAATATTAATAGTGCTTTTAAAGGTGCTTTTGAAGCAAATTATTTTTTAGTACGTACAAATTGTATTAAGGTGACGACAGCGATGACCCTTGAATTACTTTTTAATTTCTCAAAAAATTAATGGGAAAGATTCCACTATCCTGCCCGTAAGTTTTTATCAGACTGTCTTCAATGTTGAGGATTGGTCACAATTTTTGTAAATATTTAAAATATAAATTAATTCACATACATATAGATACAAGGTAACTCGGTTTTCCTTGCAAAATACGAGTCACGATTAAAATTGCAAGAAAAAAAAAATTTGTATATTAAGACGGCTAAACAACACATATATTTATATATTTTATGATTTTTATATAACAATGAATCATTTGTCCTTTAACGCACATTTGTTTTTTAACGCACACACTCTACATAGCCCCGCACTAGGGAAACCCTGTGTCGCGGGTGCCATGGACACACACATAGACAACCACAAATTACACCCAAACTCACGAGAGAAATAAATGTAGGCCATACAAATATTTCTCCCGGCCCGGGAATCGAACCCGGGACCTCTGCGTGGCAGTCCGGTACGGTAACCGTTCGGCCACAGAGGCAGTTAAAAAAGTTAAAAAAGTGTCCTAGTTTTAAAATAAAGGTGAACCATTTACCAATATTTTTTTAAAGAAATCACTGCCTAATTGAAAATATGTAATGGTAAAACATTTAACTGTACAAGAGGAGCTGGGGGAACCATATACGTTTTTACAATAAGATTCCGGAGCATATATTAAGATTACCATTTCCTAACTTTAAAACTTACATTAAAAGTATTTCAATTGAAAAGTCATATTATAAAATCGTAGACTACGTGTTATATAAAGATAAATGGAAGGACAACATGAGTCTAGAATCCACACAAATATGATTCTAAATGTATTCTAAAACATTTAAGTTTATTTGAAAAGATCCCTAGAGTTACTTGCTCGCTCTTCTTAGGGAGTTCAGAGCGTAGTGAACGAGCAGTAGCTTAAAAATTACGTTTTCATGTGTAAAAACTTTACTTATGGAATAATTTATTATTTGAAAGTAAAAAAATGCAATGGAAATTACACCCACGACCGTCGATCACCGGAAAACCACCGTCATATTTTATATATTGGGCATAAAGACTCTCGTTTGTTTATGAGCGAAAAGAACTGAGTTTCGAAGCATTATTTTTGGAAAGCAAAACACGCTTGTGTATTTCCGTTATAAACAGTATCAGCATCATGGTGCTTATAGATTTTGCAGCTTTCAAAGAGCATTGTGTGTACATCAATTACCTGTCAGACGTCGACGTTGAGTTCCTATGCGTTAAGAGCATTGTACCGAGTAGTCCAATACACGTCGTGCAAATGACTGGGTGGACGAGAGATTACTGGGGTCGTAATATTAGTCTCATGAAAATTATCACACTAACCGATATACAGCATAGATTTAGATATGTGACGGTGTAACCTCCTTACACCGTCATCTCACCTTTTTGTATCGCCTCCATTGACTTATAAATAAATGGACGACGGGTCTAATACAAAAACCACGAAAAAAATGTCCCAAGTCAACCTATTCGAAATTTAAATTGTAATGTCATCGCAGTATCGCGCTGTCAGTCGAATAAATGAAGACTAAAGGGGAGTTTGGCGCTCTGTATACGATTTTAGCGCCCTGTATACGATTTTAGCGCCTTACAAGTGCGGACACTTTTTAGCGCGGACCCGACGTCCATATAATTGTAAGTCAATGATCGCCTCTCTCCGTTTGTTACCTATCATTTTTTTATTTTACATGCATCGACTTACAAATAAATGGACGACGGATCTAATACAAACAACACGAAAAAAATGTCCCAAGTCAACCTATTTAAACGTAGTGACATGTAAAGGAATATGAAAAAGCTAAAACGTTGAATTTAAATTGTAATGTCATCGCAGTACTGTCTAATTTTGCTTGCTTCGCTGTCAGTCGAACAAACGAAGACTAGAGCGTGAATGACGGTCTGTATACGATTTTAACGCCCTATAAGTTCGGACACTTTTTAGCGCGGACCCGACGTCCTTATAATTGTAAGTCAATGTTTACATGTATTTAAATTTTAAATTTGAATTGTTCCATCTTCCTTCACTTCCTCATTTTGTTTTAGTACCACGGTCAGTCCCTGCTCGACCGCCACAACAGTCGGAGCTGTTTCAAATTCCATCGCTAATTTTGGTTCTTTACTACGTTTATAATCACTAAATAAGCTAAATCATGTGTAATAATTTATAACAGTCTACAGCCTTCATGTACCTATATTTGTAATTCAGTTACTCGGCCCATTTAGGGCCCTTTCCTTTAACTTTACTTCTTTAATGTATTTTGTGGACCGGAAGTTTCCCGTTTCATTGCCGTGAACCTGTTCACGGCTAGTTAGGGTTGCAACCCTTTCAGGTATATGAGAATGCAGAAATTTCGGTCCACAAGATTTATTATAAGAAACGATAAAACCGGAAAAGAAAGGCTGTGACAGACAACAGAATGATATAAAAAAAAACATTATTAAACACTTCCTATAAAACTAAATTATAGAATACACACAACTCACCCCTAAAGAGCGTATACAAGTATAAAATTTTGATAGTAATCGACGTGAAGTTTTACAATAAGGAAAAGGTGTTTTAACCCGGCGCCAATGACGTGAAAATAATTACGCCGACGGTGACGTTGGGTCATCGTGACCCGAATATCAATGAAGATAATTTTTTGTAAAATTAAAGTAGTTGTCTAAATTTTAACAAATACGTATTAAGTAAGAGTCGTCAAGACATATACTGAAATAAAAATAATAACAATAAATTGTATAAATAAATATTTAATTAGCGTTCTCAATAACACGTGCAAAATCAACATTGAAAACATAATTTTGATATTTCTTTTATTTTTAGTAAAATATTCTGAATAATAATAGCAATTAATAGTCTTATATACTAAAAGAAAGGTCACTTAAACTTATTATTAGAAATTAGTCTTCTACGTCCTCAATCAGAGACGTGCAACTGCTGCAACTATTGCAGTACCTTCCCGTATGATCCGGGTATATAGGTAGTATATATAAATCTAGCATGCATTACATGTATGAGATGTTTTTTTATCCTTTTTGAACGGACATACTTGACATCTCTCGCGTGTGCCAGAGGTTGGTATGTATTGCGTAAATTTGCATCGTCCTTTGAATACCACCAACATTTCATTAATAGTGCAGTTTTCGCCCGCAGGATACATTTTTGGCATTGTTCAACAAATGCTTTGGAAAGTTCACGTATTGGTGTCAAATGATTAAACTGATGTCTGTCAGCACGCAACAAGCAGCAGGAATAAGATTAATGAATTATAAACAGTAATTAAACCAATAATGTCAGTCACAAAAATACCACGCCAGCGATGACGCTGGGTCATATTGACCCGTTTTGACTTAATGCACGTATTACTTGGCTGTGCAGATGGCTTCACACTTAGTACACCAGCGAGTCGGGTAGAGGAGGGTTGTATCTCCAGCTACTCAAACGTTGAAATCGTGCAATTGGCGTAAAACAAAAATATGCCCATTGTAAATCGCCTCGGGTCAATATGACTCAACGTCATTGGCGCCGGGTTAATAATAATAATACTTGAGCACACTTCATAGCCCCGCACTAGGGAAATTCGAATTCGTGACGCGGGTGCCATGGACACAGATTTATACAACCACAATTAGAGTAGAATAGAATAGAAACCATTTATTGCATCGCCGCAATATAAAAAGACACAGTAAGAATGGTATAATAATTGAAACTTTTTCATAAAAAATAAAAAAAAATTGAAGCTTTTAAAAGATTCTGACTTTTTTGTGACAATGTGACTGTTACGAACTCCTTTGTACATTTTATATATTTTTTTCTGGTTGTCATAGTGACGGTGATTTGTTGAGTGAAAAGTCGACTTTTGTTTGCGGAAAATAATTAGTCATTTGTGATAGCCAAAACAAACTTGGAACAGCTTCGTCGGCATCAGGGAGCACCTCGCGAGTATATCCTTTCAAATAAAAAAGATATTTCAAAATCGGTACATAATTGATGGAGAAATCGGAAAACGTATATGCAGCCGAACGTATAACGTCCTCCTTTTTTGAAGTCGGCTAAAAAAGATGAAGCTATAATAGAACAAAAAATAAAATGGAATAACAAAAAGAACAAAATAAAAATGAAATCATAATTATATTTCACTGTGAAAATTTTTAGAAAATTGTTGCACGTTGTCGAGTGCAAGCCATTAAGATACCATTAGATACAGAGATAGTCACCGTTTGCCTCACGCTCTCAGCTTTAATTTTGTTAACTAAATATTTTTATGTCCACGCTTACGACGCGTTATATTAGAAGAACTTCCTATTAAGCATAAAACGTAAACAACTTACAGTGTACGAAGTTCCCGTTGTTGTCGTTATTAAGTAATTACTTATGGTTAATAATGTGCCGCGCGTCAAATGCCTGGTCTCAAATTAGGGAATTCCCTGTGCTATGAGTACCAGAGCAACAGATTGTACTCCGGGGC
>NW_020656077.1:5214326-5231004 GCF_003589595.1 Hyposmocoma kahamanoa
ATTGAGAGAAAAACGCCTTGGAGAATAGCAAAATCAACCATTAAAATAATTGCTCCTTATAATAAAATTTAGGCGCTATTTATAAAAATGAATCTTCATGCGTGAGCACCCACCCTTAGAGGTGGATGATTTTCTTCAAGATTATCTATGGAGGTACCCTCTTTCCAACAAAAAAGAATCAAGAAAATCGGTTCACAAATACCGGAGTTATCGCATACAGTCGAATTGAGAACCTCCTCCTTTTTTTGAAGTCGATTAAAAATTGAGGATATACTCTGATTACTATACGGCGTGAAAACACGATTCCTATAAATTGTCACGATAGAAAAAAAACCGCTGTGTTCAACCGCTGTGTGTGTAAAATACATTACATATACCAATGATTTTTTTTATATCAACTAAACTAAATACTCGTAGAATACATATACTACACGATAAACATTTTTCGAATGGCTTTAATTTCGTTTGTAAAAATTAAATTCTCAAATAAAACCAGCGTCCCTGCCACTCGCCCGCTCGACCATAGCAAAATGCACCGTATTAGTACGGGAAAAATTTGAATGCAAGCTGAGGTAGTGTCGATTCGTAATTACAGTATTTATTTACCTTAGGAAATTACTGTTATTTCAAACAAACCAACCATTCGGGTTTTAACATGTGCCACGGATACGGCTGACTGAGATGGTAAAGTCAAACAAAAATTATCTCTAGCTCTAATGCAAACCACCACCCTAAACCACCCTAAACCACCCTATTCTAAACTGTAGTTATGAAAATCGCGAATTGAAATACCTTATTTTTAATTTGTCTAAAGAATATTCCAATATCATTATGTATATAAATATGTATATACAGCTGCTACCTGGTCTCAAATTCCCCTCTACTATAAGTACTAGAACAACAGCATTAGAGTGCCAATGAAATTTAGAAAAGTTCATTTCCCAAATTTGATTCTTTCGGGAATGGAATCCGGGACCTCCTCATCCAGTGCTATGAAAGATGTACTTTCGCAAAACGTTAATATGTTAAAGGAGTTTGTGTCACTAAAGGTCTATATCCTAGCTCCCACACTAGCTATTCAAAGTTTGGCGGCTAGATTGATGTCGTGTGGATGTTCCATTTGAGTTTGCATATTGCGTAAAGTAACCGGAGGAAGTTTAATGAGCTCGTAGTTACGGAACCTCAATTATTATACTGCCAGATGCCACATAAATGTGCGCTACCACATGAGTGGGTTTTTTGAACCGGAGAAACGTTACGAGGTGACATCTACGTGCCGATCTTTGCGAGAGGTCTATTCTGGAGATATTCTACTTTAAAAAAAATGCTAATTTATACTTAATTAATTTTTAGATGGAATATATATTGACGTCAGTAACTTTGTCAAGCTATGTTAAAATAGGTTTGGTTTCATAAAGACGTAGCTAAATATTATATAAAAAGTGGGCAAAATGTGACTTACAGCAATTTAGCAATAGTCACATTTGAGACTGTTTATAGAAATTCGGCTAACTCCAAATAAAAGAAAAAAACAGTTGTATTATGTATATCTTATGTTATTTTAATATGCCGTGGTAGTCGTAAGTGTCGGCACGCTATGGCTATCGCATTAATACATAACTGCGTTGAAGGAGCTAATTGCTGTACATAGTTGTCATAGTGATGTGCAGTAAAATTTATGGAATGTGCATTTCACGACATAACTCGGCATTTCGCACTGCTATTACAATAGTGTTGTAACTCAAAATATGTGAAATTCAATATTATATCATTACTGAACGTTAAGCTTGATTCTGTACACGCCAATAAAACCGTCGTTAAAATATTGTAAGAAATAATTGAAAGATATCTTACTTAACTCCCAATAAGTCCCACTTTATGTGATCTACTATGACTTTATGTGATAGTTCAGGCCAAAATAGTCCTTATTCAAGAATGTAAAATACTTTTTTCCATTTTATTTTTAAATATATTTAGCGAGTAGAAAATTGTTGAAGTGTCTGCAATAAACTATAACCCATACATATGTAAATTGTAATGATCTTTCACGGGAAGTGTGTAATTCGTTTTTCATAGTTTCTGAGAAAATACACTTTTTCACTTAATACACAATTGTACTAACAGTGCGATTTGTTTTTCGAAATTCGAAATTTAAAAAAATGAAATCTAATCCAGTCACGATACGACATTTTTATTTTCGTTTTATTAAAACTTTTAACCAGCTGCCCCTTGCAATACTAGTTATAAATCTAAAAACTTAAAGATACGACTTGCATTTGATTATATTTTTTCGATAATGAATTGAGATTTCACCTCAATATTGTAATCTGTCAAAATGGCCATCATAGCGTGCCCGTATGGTCTTTACCTAGCGTCTCTCAGGCTGCGTCGTGGTTACGAAGCTGAGCTTGCGTCTTGCAGTTTTTTCGAAATTTAATTTGAAATTTGCCATGAGATTTGCAGTGAAAGAAAACATTGTGAGGAAACTTGTATTCATATGAAAAGCAATTTAATGATATGTGTGAAGCCCTTCCACTAAGAGCTGAAGATGCCCAGCAGTGGGACTACATGTAGGCTAAATATTATTATTACTATTTATGATACGAAGTGCCGGGACGAAAAACTCGTGCACCTGGTGTGACACGTCTGCGTCGGTCTATAACAGTTGCAGTGCCTTTGTGTGCCAGCGAGTGCCTTTGAGTGCCATTGAGTTCCTTTGAGTCCACTCGCGGGCTCTCGCGGGCACTTCTGGCTGTCGCGCGCACTCACGGGCTCTCAGAGGCACTCGCACGCACGTCTTGCAACATCGCACATCCATAGTGGAATCGCAGCCTATTATATTATTATATATATTGAATAATTAATTAAAATAATATTTTGTATATATATATGTATATATAGTTTATTGGTTTCTAAAACACAGCACTTAATTGATTTCATAACAAGAAAATTGGAAAATAATTTACCTTTATTTTAGTAAGGATTAATAGTACTACGAACTAGGTACAAAATAACTAAATTACTTTGTTTTTATAGTGAGTTATAAGATTTCGAGTAAGAAATAACTGTAGATATCTGTGCAGTTAAGTCAACCCACTAACCATAACTTTTCAGATAAAGCGTCTTATCAGACAATCGATAAGATCTTTCGCACCAATTAACATTTATTGCTAATAAAATGTTAGTCGTTTACTGTGTAAATAAATAAGAAGTCTTCTTCTATTACTATACAATTAAAGGAATGAAGGAAGTGACAAAAATACGATAACAAAAGATTTACTATAGTACCGGCACGCTATGATGGCCGTTTTGACGTTTGTCCCCTCATGAAATTTCATATTAGTTCATAACTACGTTGAAGGAGTTAATTGATGTACATTGTTGTCAATGGTGACGTGCAGTAAAATGCACAACTCGGCATTTGTTTTTCGAAATTCGAAATTTTAAAAAATGAAGTCTAATGAAGTCACTTATAGGATCGCTGTCCAGCGCAACTT
The DNA here is from genome assembly GCF_003589595.1 of Hyposmocoma kahamanoa. Taxonomy (NCBI): domain Eukaryota; kingdom Metazoa; phylum Arthropoda; class Insecta; order Lepidoptera; family Cosmopterigidae; genus Hyposmocoma; species Hyposmocoma kahamanoa. The sequence continues at coordinate 5,217,824 of NW_020656077.1, forward strand.
TTAGCTCCGGCAAACTCGCGTTAAAGCTCAACGCAAAAAAAACAAAGCAGTTTCGAATTGACGATATATTAAGTAAACATTTTTATTTTCGGTTTTAATCAGCTACCCCTTGCAATAATAGTTATAAATCAACAAAACGTACAGATGCAACTCGCATGTGATTATATTTTTTTCGATAATGAATTGCGTTTTGTCTTCACTAATGCAATCTGTCAAAACGGCGATCAAAGGGCGCCGGTGCTGTATATACCAAAACATTACCCATTCGCTGCAATGCCACTGAAAGCGTATAAAACAACCAACCCGCATTGGGTCAGCATGGTGCGCTATAGCCTTAATCCTGAAAGGGTTGTAACCCTACCTAGCCGTGACCAGGTTCACGGCAATGAAACGGGAAACTTCCGGTCCACAAAATTTATTAAAAGAAGTAAAGTTAAACGAAAGTGCTGTAACAGTAAAAAGGTAAATGTAAAAAAAACAGGTACAATAGTATAAAACACTCCCTACACTTTATGATTAAGGCACTTACTTACCCCTAAAAGGGCCGAGTAACTGAATTACAGATACGTAATCTTAGGTACATGAAGGCTGTAGACTGTTATAGATTATTACACATGATTTAGCTTATTTAATGACGATTATAAACGTAGTAAAGAATCAAAATTAGCGATTATACGCGATGGAATTTGAAACAGCTCCGACTGTTGTGGCGGTCGAGCAGGGAGTGACTGTGTTATGAAACAAAATGAGAAAGCGAAGGAACATGGAACAATTCAAATTTAAAATTTAAATACGAGTAAACATCAAGTAAAAGAAAAAATGATACGATACAAGTGGAGAGAGGCAATACAAAAAGGTGGGATGATGGTGTAAGGCGGTCACACCGTCGCAATCCTTACCTTAGAAGAGAAACGTGTCCAGCAGATACATCTAATACTTCAGAAACTTTTGCGGGTGTGGGAACAAAATCTCATAAAAGTTTCATCGCAATCGAATGAATGATAATGGAATGTTTATACGTGACTAACAAAGGGTATTAGGCAATAATATCATAACCCACTTTTTTTTTCAAGAAGGAGTTAATAACGCATAATAACGCACACACTCAACACAGCCCCGCACTAGGGAAACCCTGTGTTGCGGGTGCCATGGACACACACATAGACAATCACAAATTACACCCAAACTCACGAGAGAAATAAATGTAGGCCATACAAATATTTCTCCCGGCCCGGGAATCGGACCTGGGACCTCTGCATAGTAACCGTTCGGCCACAGAGGCAGTTATTAATGACAAGCGTTTTTTTGTTTTAACTGGCAACTGGATCGTAATGTACTGATGCTGTCCTTGAGGAAGAGTAGTATATATTGAAGTATATAATTGTGGGTTACACAAAAATTAAAACGAAGACGCAAATAACTCATACGAGTTATTATTTTTTTTATTGCCACATAAGGCAATGTATCTACTAAACAGCTTAGTAGCAGTAGAGCTGAGAGAGTGAAAGAACTCGTCCTGGACAGTACTGCCATTTTACCTTTCCGCAGCCAATCATTGTCAGCATTGCGTTCCGTTGTAAAAACATTTTTTAATTAGCCACATCTTTAAAGTTTTGTCAAAAGTAAAAAAATCTAACATTTTTATGTTATTTGGCAAGAAATTATACACACCAATGGCTGTAAATACTAGTCATTGGTTGCAGCAAGTTATGCCGCGATCGTAGATTATAGTTTTGTAATTTTACGTCAACGACGTTACGTTATAGGTTAACGTCGGTTAATCGTCGTACGGTTAAAAATGTCTACTAATTTATAATTCATCTCAATTTAGAAGTTCGCCGAGTAATTTACTTACATTATAATATTGCAATAACGTCTAATAGCTTACTATGGACGAACCATGGACGAACACACGGTACCAACTGCCTCCGTTGCCGAACGGTTAACACGCTGTACTGTCACGCAGAAGTCCCGGATTCTATTCCCGGGCCGAGACAAATAGTTGTATGGCCTACATATATTTCTCTCGTGACCAAACTCAAACTCAAGTAATTAGTGTTTGTGTATGTGTGTGTCCATGGCACTCGCGATACAGGGTTTCCCTAGTGCTGAGTTGTGTGCGTTAAAAAAAAGACTCTTTCAACAAGAGTGTTCACCAAACTGACGCGATGTGAGTTGGGGCGTGAGTCTCATTATTATTTTAACTGTAACGTAAACAAAGTTCCAAATCAACAATTTTCCTTCAAGGGTATATTTCCGTTGTTGGCAACATTAATTATGTGTCGTGTTTACCCGGCGCCATAAAACTTTGTTTGTTGAATTTTTGTGTAATGGCAACTCTGTATATCGGTTCTACAGTACGGTTTAAATTATTCATATATTCCTTCTTTTACTTTTCATGATTTTTTCTAGATAAATTATAAACGCCACCACAGCACACTCGTAATGCCCAACGGTATTTGTGAATTTACAGATGACTAGCCTGTGCCCCAGACTTCTTCTGCATAGAATAAGTAAAAAAAAAAAAAATTAAAAAAAAATACCCAGTAGCCTACAGTCATCATCATCATCACCAATTTTATATGCCCCACTGCTGGGCACGTATCTCCTATCCACCACGCTACCTCGAACTCGCTCGAACCTTCATCGACGTGCAGATTTCATAGTAAAATTCAAATTAAATTTCGTACATAAATTGCGAGAAACTCAGAAGTGCGAGCCCAGAATTGAACCAACGGCTTCTACTTAAGAGGCGGTTGGACAAACCATTAGGCTACCACTACAAGTAACTTATCACAACTCGAAAATTTTTTTGTCCGAAATAACGTTCTTTCGAATTTTCATTACACCGAAATCCGAACTATAACGAAACAATTGTTCTTTCAGGTAATGTTGAATATTTATCGTAAAGATACGATTAGGTTTGTTTAGGTTAGGTTAAGTTAGGTTTAAAAGAAAAAATATTTTCCTCTCAAAACTACTTTCGAGGATATAAAATTTCGACCAATCGTTATTTCTGGAACATGTCATTTCGGACTACTGACAGGTAACCACTACCACTACTTGCTGTATTATACTAAATTTCATAGTTTTATTGGTTTTCACCCCATTAAGATTTAATTTTGTGACAAAAAGTAGCCTATGTCCTTCCTGTAGGTCACATCTATCCTTATATCAAAATTCATCAAAATTGGTACAGAGTAGCAGAAAGACAGAGTTACTTCCGCATTTTGGTTTGAATTCTCTTTTTAGTCGTTTTCTTCGTTGCTGAAGGTCGTGTCCTTAAACATTTTCGAGACTGTATGGACGATTTTCTTCCATCTGGTTTTATTTTCCAGCCTCTCTCAGGGCAGTTAGTATAGGGAGGCCAGTGAGGGCGGTCACTTGGTCACTCCATCGACTAGGTGATCGACCACGTAGTCTCTTTTCCTTCACATTACCTACCACAGCCAGTTTGGCATGGTTGTCTGGTTGTCTACGGGCAATACGACCAAAGTACTTCAGGATTAATATACAAGTTTGGATCAGTTTGGATATATTTTCCCCGTTATGTGTTATTCTTAAAACTATAAATCAAAACTGAGGTCGTCAGTGCCCAAGAGTTATTTAAGACTGTTACCGACAAAACTCTTCAATTGATGCAAAGTCACTCGTGTGCGCTTAGGGTTAAAAGGACAGAGGACAGAGAATAATTCTTGGATTACTTTTACCTTTCAGCTTTCACTTTTATTTCTAAGTCTCACAAAGTAAAAACACAAACAGATGCAGAACCTGAAACCGAAGCCAAAGTCGAAGTTGAAATCGAAGCCGAGGCGAAAGTAGAACAATATAAAACAAATTTGGGCTCTCATCTAAAAAGTTAAATTTTTCCCAATGAACAAACATAAGCGGTGAGACAAGGGGCATTCGAGTATTTGCCAATGTTGGCAAAACAATTATAAGGCGGTATTTGGGGCTACACGTCATTCATACTTTGAGAGCTTAGAGCTTCTCGTGAAGGAGTTTGTCCAGGGAAGTACTGCCATCTTACCTATTTCTGCCGCCAAGCAGTAATGTGAGCATTGCCGCGTTCCTTATGGTTTTGAAGGGTACGGATGTTGGTGAAATTACAGGCACTTGGGACTTGCAACTACCTGTCTCGGATCTTTATTATTTAAAGCACTGATTAGCACTGTGACTATTATGGACTGACGTGTCGCTTATTTATCCCGTTACATAGTATTATAATGTATTATAATTAAAAACATTTACTATAAAGTTCATGTCAACGTTGCTAAATATTAGGAGGAAGCCTGCCGAAAAAACTTTTTGAAGTTGGAAGAAATCTCTTTATGTGATAAGCTCGCCTTTGTACACTAACATTTAAAATATTCTGTGTTAAAATTTGTGATTTGTTTTACAATAAAGTGTTTACATATATACGTGAATATAAACTGTGTCCGATATTTCTTCATTTCCTTTATTTCCTTTCATTATTGATGTAATGAATTTTATGCATTGTATTAATACACGTAGGAACTAACTACTAGTGTTGCGTGTAGTTATGGGATATTCTCGAGAATATTCTGACAGTGGAAATTTTGCTGTTAAGTTCTCGAGAACATTCTTTTTTAAGAGAATTTACGAGAATTTAAAAAAATGAGTGACTTTCTTAGCTTGATTTTGAATGAGACTAATAGATTTGAGTACATTCGAACGTTTAATGAAGTGAATGTAAAATATAACTTGCTCTGCAACGTAAAATCTCGGTAAATTCTCGCTAACAAGAATATTCTCGAGAATATTCTTGGATATTTTCTCAGTAAATTCTTGTTAATTTGAAACGTTTGTTTTAAATTAGGATTTCCACATAAAACAAAGTACCTAAGTGATCAGTTTTATTGAAATTTCCATTTTTATGTAAAATATAGTTAAAAAACAATCTTAATAACGCCTTTATAATTTAGATAGCTAAGAAATTAAATAATTAAAAAGAACATTATAATCACAATTTCTTTGGAATACACACTTTACTCAGTCTAAAATAAAGTAGTGATGCAAAAGACCTCTGCTTCTGCTTCCGCAACTGCAGAAGTTCCGTACGCTTTTTCACACCTGTTTCCGCTTCTGCTTCCACAACCTTTATAACAGAACTTTAATCTGAAGTTAACCAAAAACAAGCCTCGGAAACTCCTTCGTTGAGATCTTTCCACAAAATATTAATAAATACTATTATTTACACTTCGGATATTGAACTAAAAAAAAAGGTATTTCGTAGGTATTATTTTCAATCATAAAATCTCTAATTATAAATTCTCAATCTTCTCAGAATATTGTCAGTTAAAAATAATATTCCAGAATATTCTCGATCTGAGAATATTCTCTCGCGGAGAAAATTCTCTCGTCCCATCGCTAGTTATGTGTTGTTGTACTACTAGTTGATTTTTCCTTTTTTTTTAACCTATTGTGTCCTTCTGCTGGGCAAAGATCTCTCCTCTCGATTTCCAGAGACCCCTATTTAATGCAATTTTAGAGCAGTCCTATATATATCCGTCCAAGTCATCCAATCATCTTATTCTTTTTATTATTTATTCTTCTCGATATTTAATTGTATTTATTTTTTGTTTAGTTATGTGATTTTTTCATTCCATTCAAACATACATAATACAATTCAGTCAAATTACATTGTCAGTTCGTTAAATTAGAGTTTTTTACAAGTCGTTTTGTAAAGTTACTATATGATTAACATCTTTCATAATGCATATCATGAATTAATGAAAATTTGTGCATCTTAGCGGGCCGACAGTTATACAAGGTAATGCGCAGTTCACACCGCGAACGAAGCTAAGCCATATTAGCTCACGTATCCGGGACATTAAAAATAAACAGAATAAATAAAGATTCCCACTGTAAAACAGGTCAAACTTTATTATAGGTACCTATACTTACATTACATTTACACTATTGTATACACGTCTTCATAACCGGTAGTAAAATATTTGAGATACTGTTCATCAGTTCATCAGCTCCCAAAGTACAGGGTTACCCCTAGTGTGGGAACTGATTGATGGCCGGTCCACTGTTTTTTGTCAGTTTATGTACAACCATAATTTATGTATTTTGTCACCTATGGTATTACTGTTGTACTGAATAAATTATTATTATTATATCTACTCGGCTCTCCCGAGGCCTAAAATATTAATTTTGAATTTTGAAATGGGAGAGACGGTATTACCCGTATTATTATTATTACTATATCTATTTTAGACTCTCGCCTCTCCCAAGGCTTAAAAGATTAATTTTGAATTTTTAAATGGGAGAGACGGTATTACCCGTATTATTATTATTATATCTATTTTAGACTCTCGCCTCTCCCGAGGCCTAAAATATTAATTTTGAATTTTGAAATGGAAGAGACGGTATTCCCCTATTTCCCGTATTATTATTATTATATATATTTTAGACTCTCGTTCCATCGAGTATATAACCAGAAATAGAGACGAAACAAAGGCTATAAATTCCCGGTAACTCACCAGTGATACATCACTTATAAATATCAAATCTCGTTTGCACTGAATTAAAGACAGCGCCTACAACTGACCTGTGTGTACGTCACCGTATATTCCAAAAATATTCTATATTTATTGTAATAAAGACAATATCTCTAACAATGGCGTGCTGTTCCATTCGGTGGTGTTGAGAAAAACAGCAAAACATCTAATTATAAAACAAACGGAATCAAATTTCATCGGTAATTAAATATTAAATATGTAATGCAATTTTCGTTCATTATAGCAAAGCTCAAGTTAACTGGTCATTTGAAGGGAAACAATTGACAACACCCGTCAAATGTTTCGAATTCGGGTTGGCCAATCGAAGCGCAATTATCACAGTAATTATATGGCAGAATAGTTTTCAACCAAATGAAATGAGAATTCGTCTCTATTTTTGGTTATATACTCGTAGTTCGGTTCGCACCGCGAACTAAGCTAACCAAGCTAACTAAACTGGTTAGTTAGGTTTAACGATCCCTCTAGCTATGTAAAATATGTCACCCTTGTGCCCCACTTCACTCCCGCACGTATCCATAGTCACTATTTACTACGTATTTTCTTAGGTTGATATGTAACTACGTGAGCTAAGATAAGTTAGCTAGCTTCGTTCGTGGTATGGCCTTTTTTATTTTTTTGCGCTTAAAACTTGTGTAACGCACGAGACATACGAAAGCTTTGCCCTGAAATCAGGAAAGTTCCTGTACCACGTGTACCAGAGCAACGGAATTACCCAGAACACCCAGACTAGAACCAATTTAGAAGTTTATTTACAAACTGATCCTACCAGAAATCTGACACTGTACCCGCTCATCCAGTGAGCACAGTTCGAACCGTTGGGTCAAAGCTCCGAGTAAACCTTATTAAGTACCCGGTCAGTCAGAACTAGACTAAAGGTTAAGAAGTAAATGTGGCTATAGTAAATCCTAAGTTTGTTTGCCTTAAAGGGCATTCACGAACGCACAAGGAAATAGTCGCATTAATTTCGCCCATACAAAGAGACGCCCGAAGTGTACGCCCTTCGGCCGAAGCACTATAAATACGAGACTGACCCCAAACTTGCCCAAATCTCCGTTCTCAACACCTAATAGCGAATTCAAACCATTACCGGTTTTCATAGTTTGCAATTTACTCTAGGGATGCGCATTACATTCGTAACGACGAGGTAACGAGTATTTTTAAATAACTGAAAGAATCTCAAAAATTGAATTATGTACGATCAGTGACCTTTCGCGTGTTACGCCCACTACATGGTTTGAACTGGACTGGAATATGTGATGTGCACTATGAAGCTAGAAACAATAGATGAGTTTGATACCTACCCTCGGTTTCTATTTTCTTTTTTGGTATTACAAATAAGTACTTAAGTAAGAATATAATTCGCACATAAAACCATATACTGTCTAACTCAGAATTGGGGGCATTTAGAAAACACGATTTGAAAAAAAGAAAACGTCTTTTATTGCGAATAATGGAATTCTTTTTATTTATTTGTTATTGATTTCATTCAATAATTTTTGGACTTCCAAATCGAGTTTTCTCAATTCCACCACTTTTTAGTTAGGCACGATAAAAGAGTTAATAAAGTTTTTTTTTGTTTTTGTTATTTATTTGTTTAAATGGTTAATGTTCATGACAGAAGTGGTCAAACCTAAGCTGGTTTCTGTTACACCGTTAGTAGCTTAATAAATCATTTCTGTTTGTACCTGTTTCTTCATAAAATAACATAGTTGTTAACGTAGGAAAAACTGTGACAGATTTTCATTGGCACTACTTGCCCTATGCAGTATACAGCATTCCACACACATGAAACTAAAGTTTATTTTATAGAAATTTAATCAAATTATACGTAATTCATTTAAAAAATGATAATAGTATCGTATGCATGTACACGTATGGAATTATACCTACAAATATGGAAATTGTATCAATGTACCCGAATGCTTTCGAACCGTCAACTATAATCACTTCTTAGGATTATTGGACAGTTGTTACAGAATAATAGGTATCTTAATATTTGAGGCCCCTCTCTAAACGTTCATAGAATCACTGTGAACTTACTTTTGTCGTAATAGTTTATCGTTAAAGTTATTTTTATTGTATTGTGCGGAAATGTTTTAAAATGTACTTAGTAGATAGCTAAAAATGACGAAGTTTTCGCAGTCATTTAGATAAGGAAACATCTAGGAATCATGTGTTGGGAGAGATTATATGAACTCTGTATGTAAAGTTTGGCAATATTTGTCCTAATCCGGCAGTAAGACTTAATGATGGAGCTTAATTTTATACTACATACCAGTGATGAGGCGTCCATATAACTCGATTTCTACCAGCTTGCCTAAAATTTTTCACGTATTACAAAAAGATTGCACTAAGCAACGCGTTCACCCCGCCTCTTAAAAACTTACGTTCAAAATATTCAATAATACGGAGTATGATGGATCTCGGCATCTCTGCCAATCACAGGGCGCGGTCTGCCACGCAAGCCGGTCGGATCCCATCTTCTATTTCATTCATGAAACCTAGACGCCCATATCAAAATACACACATTTTCAAAAGTCCGCTGTAAAACCTAACAATGGCGGCTGAAAACTCGAAAACCATCGGGTTATATAATATCTTGTGTGCTAATAAGTGTTGCGTTTTAGTGTCACAAGGCGTCTTTTTAATGGAAAAAGAAGTTTTTGTCAAGGTAGATTTTTTAAGTTGGACTGGCTTTACTGACGATTATTTTCACGCATCGCCTCTGCTACATACAATATGTATATGGGACTATGTTCTGGGCGTTCTGGTGGATTGTAATGGTGTGTAGCCTGGATAGCAGTAATAGCCTCCGCAGCCTCGCAGCCTCCAACATCTTATTTAGTAAATTTAGCAATTCAAACATTGAAAGTCCAGTTTATAGATATTTAATCGGTTTTTTTAATCGGTTTTAACCATTGACTTACAAATAAATGGACGACGGGTCTAATACAAAAACCACGAAAAAAATGTCCCAAGTCAACCTATTCGAAATTTAAATTGTAATCTCATCGCAGTATCGCGCTGTCAGTAGAACAAATGAAGACTGTCGCGCTCTGTATACGATTTTAGCGCCTTACAAGTGCGGACACTTTTTAGCGCGGACCCGACGTCCATATAATTGTAAGTCAATGGTTTTAACAAATATAATCTTCAAAATGTAAACTGTATAAATATAGCTAGTAAACGATTCAAAAAGATAAATAATGGTATGTTCGCTACCGCGGTCGCGCAGAGAGTGACGATGGAAAGAAACAAAATCAGAATGCGAGGTAAATGGAACAATTTTGAATTTAAATACGAGTAGAAGAAAAAACGATACGATACGAATGGAGAGAGGCGATACAAAAAGGTGGGATGACGGTATAAGGAGGTCGGGGGGCCGGAGTAAAAAAAATCATTCACGATTTTTTTTAAGGAAAAAACTATAAATGTAATTTTTCCGACTGTGGTAGTGTTGGGTAGAACATGAATTTGAAGTCGAGTTTGTGTAAGTCGTTTGAAAAAATGAGTTGGTACAATTTCTTGCTTCAAATGAAGTAAGAAACGAGTTTTTTTTTATAATACATATACATCTATAACAGTTGCAGTACCATTTAAAGCTTTAAATCGCAAAGATCTTATGGGCCCTGCCACTGTGCCCGTCACCCTGAGACATAGTTCGCAAGTCCCATGTGCCTGTTATTTCACCAGCACTCTTACCTTTCCAAACCGAAACGCAGTTATGCTCATATTATTGCTTGACGGCATAAATAGGTAAGGTGGCACCTTCCTAGACGAAATCTTTCATAAGGAGCTCTACTGCTACTACTAGACTTCGTCTCATGCTTGTGGGACAGCATGTCACACTGTACGACACTTTGGATAACCTATCTTTAAAGAATCCACTCTGGTGGTTGACTTAAATATACGAAAAAAGGAAAAACCTATATATATACAACTGTGTACAACCAAAACGTTAGGATTTCGGATCTCGATGTATGTAACGACTTGAGATCGAAACAGATAGTGTATTTTACCAAAACTTCCATGAATACCAATGACTTACAATTGTATGGACGTCGGGTCCGCGCTAAAAAGTGTCCGAATTTATAGGGCGTTAAAATCGTATACAGAGCGTCATTCACGCTTTAGTCTTCGTTTGTTCGAATGACAGCGAAGCAAGCAAAATTAGACAGTACTGAAATGACATTACAATTTAAATTCAACGTTTTAGCTTTTTCATATTCCTTTACATGTCACTACGTTTAAATAGGTTGACTTGGGACATTTTTTTCGTGGTTTTTGTATTAGACCCGTCATCCATTTATTTGTAAGTCAATGATTAATCATCATCATACACATAAAATTGACGCTCTATATCTCCGTCTGAAACCTTGGAATAACCTTTTGTTCAGTATTTTGTATTTTTTTTCTGGCCTTTTATTTTCAATCATTCCCGTATTTCAGAGGTATTTATCGACTCTGTGTATTACTTGACGTTTAAGTAAATATATTCTACCTATTTCTGTGTCTGGTAATGACGCTACCACATTATCGGAATACTTTGAACCGCTTGGGCCGCTTCACTCTACTACAAAGCTTAAATTACTCTTATACAAATTCATACCTTTTAATGTTCAAGGTCATTTCCGAATACGTAAAATTGTATAATATAGCTATTACTGTGATCTTATTAATGCCGAACTTTTAAAGATCAATTAGGATAGTGAATTTTTATGCCGTATATTTACCAATGCATTGAATTCTAGTATAGAATATGTTCCTGATTAGTTTGAACATTTAGGCTTATCATATAGCGTATCATAATTGGTAAACGCCATCATTAATTAGGAGGGGATCAGAGAAAATAGTTATTTGTTATGCAAGGCTGCAAAGTTTTTGTTTGAAGCGAGTGCTTCTATTGAAATCTAAGCAAGCAAAACATGCTAAGAATAGATTCCTGAGCGTTGCGAGGGTTTTAAGGCACGAGACGCAAAACAACTTTACTGCCGAGCGGAACACACAACTTTTCACCTCGCTATAGCGAGGAAAATGGTAGATGAAAGAAAAATAGTTGAACTATCATCATCCTTTTTCATCAAACGGAAACGTTTACCTTCGGATGCGTTCTGAATTTGCACCTCATTATATTTTATTTTTGCTTGTGCTTATAATTTTGTGTGATTAAGTGATTATTGAAATTATTTTAGTTCTTCGACGAATCAAAATAATTTAATAAACCATTGACTTACAATTATATGGACGTCGCGTCCGCGCTAAAAAGTGTCCGAACTTATAGAGCGTTAAAATCGTATACAGAGCGTCATTCACGCTTTAGTCTTCGTTTGTTCGACTGACAGCGAAGCAAGCAAAATGAGACAGTACTGCGATGACATTACAATTTAAATTCAACGTTTTAGCTTTTTCATATTCCTGTACATGTCACTTCGTTTAAATAGGTTGTATTGGGACATTTTTTTCGTGGTTTTTGTATTAGACCCGTCGTATATTTATTTGTAAGTCAATGTAATACACACAATTAATTATCTATGTCAATTTAATGTCAACAATAATAAGAATAAAATATACCAATGGATTTATGTCACATAAATAAGTCAACTCCATGTATTGACTTACAATTATATGGACGTCGGGTCCGCGCTAAAAAGTGTCCGCACTTGTAAGGCGCTAAAATCGTATACAGAGCGCGACACTCCGCTTTAGTCTTCATTTGTTCTACGGACAGCGCGATACTGCGATGACATAACAATTTAAATTTCGAATAGGTTTACTTGGGATAAACGAATTTATTTTTTCATCAAAAGAAAAAGTAAGATGCACCACAGTCCATCGTCAAGTTCGAATTTCAAAAACCTTTTCCACGCTAGCGTGTAAAAAACGCTTTTGCGCGCAGATGTCTAATGAGAACGAAAGCCTTTCCGAGTTAGTGAGATGAAAATATTATTTAATATCAGTACAGACATGAAGTGTGATTTTTATGTCTTTTAAATGTCAGAATGTATTTATTTCATGGTCCATGGACAACGGTCATCAAGTAGATGTCATCTATATTGAATATAAAAAGGCTTTTGATAGAATCAACCATAACATTCTTATAACTAAACTAACAAAAATTTATATCATAGGTGACCTTCAGTAGCTTTCTTTGTACGTAAATAATACATCTAAACAGTAGTCGTGAATTATGTATCTGTCGAGTTATCATACTTAGTGGTGTTCCCCAACGTTCTTTTTGTTATGGTTATTAAAGATATCGGTAGTTGTTTCAGCTATTTTAATTTGCTCAGTTTTTATCGAGTTCTTAGGTTTTCGCGATTGTTACACATAGTCACTGTGGTGTGGTCACTGTCAACCGTGACCATGGGACCTGTAAAGGGCCCGAAACGTCGGTTTGTTTGAAAAAACAAATATACGCGATTTAAATCCGGAAAAATAGTTTCATTTCCTTTGCTCAGTTTTACTAATGATGTGAAAATGTATGCCTAAATCACTTTTATTAGTGATTCGAATGCTCTGCATTCTGACCTACCGCGAGTAGATAACTACTAACTTACAATAACTTAGACCTTAACTTCTACAAATGTTTCCTAATGACTTATTTACGCAAGTCCAAAACTGTATATTTAC
>NW_020656077.1:5231014-5271278 GCF_003589595.1 Hyposmocoma kahamanoa
TGACTTATTTACGCAAGTCCAAAACTGTATATTTACCTTCTACATATGAAAGAACCGCAGTGAAGACATGATACACAGACTTGAGTTTCCGCATGTCTGATGCTTATATTGATGTTTTATCTCCAAGAGTACTAAATCAATTGGATTCTTATTCGTAATGAATATTATTATACGTAATTCGATCTGTTTCTCGAGGCCAACATCTCCCGAATATATTCTACATATTTTCGTAGTAAGTAAAAATAGACTAAATTTGGAATCGAGATACCAAGTCTATCTCGACAGAATTAAATCCAAAGTAAAACTATTAACTTCTCGAGTTATTGTTAGTTGTTAGTTAGGTAGTTCTACAGTTTCCGTAATGGGGACTAATTATATGCCCCGTTTAGGAAACTACAGCAAAACTATTTTTCTTTGTAGAACAAGCAACGACTTGGACAGTTTGATGGGAAAACGTGGTTTGTATATTGACATATTTAATTGTAATATGAACGCTCTGAAGTGTATACAATTTGTTTTTATTAAATAATTCATGACTTAAGTGACGCAAACATCGGATTGTTTGTTGAGCATATTACACCGAATCGAGATTGCACTCCTCTCTCTCTCCATGGCACCATCATTAATGAAACCAGCATGTCAAAAAAGGTTCACAACCCTTGGAACACTAGTAAAGTTCGACTACCTGCATTGGGTAAGCGCAGTGGACTAAATCCTAAACATGATTATAAATATAAAAGCGAAAAAATGTCGAATTATCCGAGAATCTGCCCTAGTATCGAATTACGAAATTTCCTATACTACGAGTACCATTGTAACGACAATAAATCTGGGGGCATTACCTAGAAGGCTCAGACTATTAGAACCAAAAGTTTATTTCCCTAATTTGTCGCACCAGTAACAGGACTCAGAAACTTTGTATTTAGCACCCAGAGAGCTAACTATCCATAACACCTCACGTCGTCGGTGTCGCGTCAGCCTTTTCCCAATTTTTACTTACGTCTTTGAAGCCACGGCACGTATACTATGGTAACAATAGACTCTCATAGTGCGCTACACAAACGTAGACACTTTTGATTACCAACACAGGACACCACCACCCTGATGGCTGGTATTAGGTAACAGTTCGGTGCTTGAATTCCTGAGTATTCCGTCAGCGTCGTAATGAATGTCAATGAAGAAACACTTTTTTACCTGTTGTGCTGATTATACTTTGACGTGAACGTAGTCACCGTCAATACTTTTAGACAACATTTTCAGCAGCAGTTTCTAGCTGCTTACATCGAATTTTTTTATTGGTAATTGGTGTGCGTGTATAGTAGAAGCAACTGAAACTACAGAGTCTGTGTTTGCCCATACAGCGGCCGATTTCATATGGATTATATAAAATTAAATATTCACTACTAGTTACCGGTTGCTTGTATAGAATGCAAGACAATAAAGTCTATAATCTCATAAGTGCATATACCTTATTTAAGTTAACGACCTAGTACTGAGAAAACACAGCCGCACGTGATTGGTTGATTGGTTAGAGATAAGCCACTAAAGACGCATACAAAATGGCAATCTTAGTTGGCTCTCACATCTGTGCGGAGAGGATGAATGTAATTTTCTCTATTTGCTGCTCATCTGTGACTTTGACTTTACGGAAAATATTTTATTTTTAACACCTTTATGCACGAGCCCTTACTATTTTAACCCTTGGTAACGCCCACATACCATTGTGACGGTGTGACCTCCTTACACCGTCATCTTACCTCTTTGTATCGCCTCTCTCCGCTTGTATCCTATAATTTTTTATTTTACATGTATTTAAATTTTTAATTTGAATTGTACCGTCTTCCTTCACTTTCTCATTTTGTTTTCATACCACGGTCACTCCCAGCTCGACCGCCACAACAGTCGGCGCTGTTCCAAATTCCATCGCGAATAATCGCTAATTCTGGTTCTTTACTATGTTTATAATCATTAAATAAGCTAAATCTTGTGTAATAATTTATAAGTCTACAGCCTTCGTGTACCTATTTATTATTATATATAATTCAGTTATTATATAATTCAGTTACTCGGCCCATTTATGGCCCTTTCTTTAAATTTTACATCTTTAATAAATTTTGTGGAAGTTTTCCGTTTCATTCCCGTGAACCTGTTCACGGCTAGTTAGGGTTACAACTCTTTCACCATTGTGTCTCTACCTGAGGTCCTTGTCATTGTTATGAATTAGTGCGAAAGACTGCATCTAATTCGATAACTTAAATATTGTATAGTAAAGAGTACCTCTCGCGACATCATTAACGAAGGTGTACCAAAGATTTTACTAAGACAACCTTCAAGTAAATACACAATTCCCTAAACTTTTCTGTACCGTTTTATAGTCTTACAACGGCCCATACGATGCTTTCACTCGTAAGAAAGATGTTACTCTGGTCGTTTTGTAAATAAACGGATAATATGTGTGCGATACGCGATGAATGCTGGTGTTAGTTCCACTACATTACCTGCGTCGAAGGACAGGCCTGTACCTCTATACGAATATACACCTTAAGAAAATTTACGTATCTACGTACCTTAGGGCTTTGAAACACATGCATATGAAAACATAAAGTGTAAACAATGGCTACTTAACGAACAAAAATCACAATGTTCCTGGACTAAATTGTTATCGTAATTGCATTATAACGTAGCTAACCGTTTCTTTGTTTTAAGTTTCTTCTTAGTTTATTTGTCATCTAAGTAAGTTTAAAAGTATGTAAGAAGTTGAGACCTGTTCCAGTGCCGTTTGTATGCGGTATTTAATGTTATTTTACATGTACTATATACATTTTAAGCATGTCCTACAAATTTAAAATGTAATTCTTGTGAAATTTGACCATTTTCTGCAGCGGATGTCCATGTATGAAGGTGGAACCTGAAAAGCAGCAGTTGTACTGAGGTGCCATCCTTTTCATTAGCACTAGAGTCCACATTTCCGAAACTTTTAACTGTTAACCTTTTTATTATAAATGTGCTTAGAATGAATGTATTATTATTATAATCATTAAATTCAATTTTTTTTACACATTTTGCTTAAAACACTAGTCAATTAAATTAAATCAAATATCTTTATTTCACAGTTAATCAAATTACCTACTTCTTTGGCGCTCGGGCTTGTTTTTCGTCCAACAACCCTTACATCCCAGTGTCTGCAATAATGTACTATTAATATGTAGCTCGAGATTACCCATGTTTTTTAACCAATTGATTTCCTATTTGTACGTGATTCAAAATATTCAGTTTGTGTGAACTGTTGCTGGCACTCGCATCTTCCTATTTGGCAGTCAAATTTTTTTCGTATAGACTTACTTAGAACATAGAAATCCAACACATTCGGTTAATACCTGTCAGGAAGTCGGGATATTTATTAATAACTGTTTCATTCGGTCAGAAAAAGCTTTCTATCCTTGCAATACGGGTCTTTATTCCGGCTTTATTCGATTCTGTGTCGATAAGTATGCATACTCTGTAAATGTTTTTTACCACCATTTTTGGTCTATTTTCATAATGTTATCGTCATATTAAAACCACATTAGTTACATGTAAAGTATAACATACAATTTGGCAGTTAAATCTAAAAGCAAATTGCAGCATTGCTGCATTTATTATCACCACTGTTATGCACAGATCCGGTGAAATCTACGTAACATAAAATAATACGGAAAATAACATTCATTCAACTTAAGAACCTCGCTGACATCGGGTTTTACAAGCAAATGTACTTTAATTTTTGTACTAGCAAACAATGTCCTAAAACGCGCAAGCAAAGTTTTCCCGATCACTCGGTATATATACGGCAGACATTTCCATATTGTTGGGCGGTCCGTGTCTACGTGGGGAAACGGCGCACATCTGAGCCGATGTTGTTACAGCTATCAGTCGGATGACCGATAATTTCGGTTTACCTATATTAATAACGCGACGACGCCCACAGATTTGAAGTACTGTGATCCTTAAGTCCCAGGTCTCAAATCAACCTTACCACCGTAGACAATTTGACTGCCCTTTTACTTTGGACAACGTTGAACATAACTACATACAAATGTTTTTACTTTGTAGACTTTTCGACATTACCACAACAATTTGTATTTGTATTTGTATAATAACTAATAACTTTGCTTTAAAGGGGAATCAAAGGTTCCGAAATCAAATGAAACTGCAAAGAGCTGTGGCTAACTGTAACATTAAATAAGCAGCGTCAAATGGAGACACTGAAAAATAAACCCAGAATTTGATGCTATGTAGCAAACAATCAAGAGTTTGTTCAAATTACAATTCTTCGAAAAAATGTTTATCAGATTAATATCCTACATTTCCGAAAGAAATATTAACTTGCCGCAAAAAAATATTCTTCTTAGGATTCTTTCCACTGTAGGAGGTTGGTCGTCAATGTGGCAATCAGTATTCAATATCCATGGTTAAAGGAAAGAGTTGTTTGCTCGTGACTTTGCGTAACCATGACCTTTTATGTCTTCCAGCTCGCCTCTTGTCTGCAACCTTTTCCATCGTTATGAGTTGAAGTAGTGTATCGATGCATGTGAATTAAAACAGTCGGTATCAATTGTATAGAAGCACTTGACAGAGAGATGCCATCTAGCCAATCAGCTAGCGCGAGGTATTTCAACTCGAGCCTAAATTTCAAGAAATGAGGCACTTCTCGCGTCAGGAGATCCTCATATCGAAAATTATTATTATTGTTTTACACACACGCTCAATATAGCCCCGCACTAGGGAAACCCTGTGTCGCGGGTGCCATGGATACACACATAGACAATCACAAATTACAACCAAACTCACGAGAGAAATAAATGTAGGCCATACAAATATTTCTCCCGGCCCGGGAATCGACTCTGGGACCTCTGCGTGGCTGTCCGGCATGGTAGCCGTTCGGCCACAGAGGCACTTATTTATGAAATGACTGTCGAAGATGTTAAGATTTAAGCCCGGATTTATCTGTTACAGAACTGTCATTCAATTTCTTATTATTTTGAAGCATTCAGTCAAATATAAAAATAGAAGTATACCTTCGAAAACAACGGGCAAAAAGAATGATACGGCGAAGAATGGCATATGATGCAGGTCACCAATGACGCTAGTGTATGTAGGTAAATTAATTTCTTCCAACTTATCTCTCAAATGCTGCGGGAATCCGCTGGATGCAAGCGGCGCAGGACAGGCCGTTGTGGCATTCTTTGGAGGAGGCCTATGTTCAGTGGACGTCATTTGGCGTCATTGTGAAATGTTAATGATGAACTTATCTCTCAAATGCATTCCCACGGTCCGTGATACAAAGGCCACGTGTCACGTGGTGGATCATATTCTGGTGTGTGTCGAGAGCTCTAATCCGGTTTGAGCTGCCATTCCAAAATATCATGTAACGCATAGCCATTTCTGCAGCCACCTTTGTAATGTACCCTGGATACAAATTACTTAAGAATCGATCTCAAATGGCTTTGGTTGATTCAATATAACACTTTCAAGTGTTGAATCAATCAGTTTGGAAAAAATATATACTAAAATTGAAGATACTATACGAGTCCTAAAAACTTTCACGGCAGAAAAAAACACAAACTTACCGCGAAATGTTACTGTATTCAATAGGATAAAATACTTTACATATACCCATTGACTTACAATAAGTCAATGCATATACCCATTATTATTTTTATATCAACTGAACTAAATAGAGCTTTAATTTCGTTTGTGTACAGTGGCATGACTTTATAGTATATAATTATATATCTATAATTATAATCTAATTAAATTCAAACTTTCAAGTGACATAATTCTACTCATAATATGACGTTTTTCTTTATTATTATATGACTTTTTTTTATATTATTATTTGATAAATAACAATTTTAATTAATAATTGAAACCTCGGCCTACCTCTGCTGCTATTGTTATCCCTAATAAAGGGCTCATTTGTGTAGCATTATTTTAAATTTAAGACATGTTTACCATATGAATACAATAAATATATTGAGTAGGTATTGAGTATTGAGTAAAATAAATACTGAAATGTCTCTTCTGTTGGATACCCTGTGTGGCATATTACACTTTTTAAGGTGCCTACAGATTTGTTAGATTTTTGAAGATCCATTATTTTTGCTTGATATTCTCTGTTTAGACTTTTTACATCCTCTAAGGTTTAGACGATCAATAAGATTTGTCAGCTAGATTTACTCGTTTTTATCGACTGTACTGTAAAGATACAGCAACAATATATAGTAAAATTGAGATTGTACATTGATTACTATACGGTGTGAAAACAAATTTCCTAAAAATGTTCACGATTGAAAAAAACAAACTTACTTCCATTGACTTACAATTATGTGGACGTCGGGTCCGCGCTAAAAAGTGTCCGAACTTATAGGGCGTTAAAATCGTATACAGAGCGTCATTCACACTTTAGTCTTCGTTTGTTCGACTGACAGCGAAGCAAGCAAAATTAGACAGTACTGCGATGACATTACAATTTAAATTCAACGTTTTAGCTTTTTCATATTCCTTTACATGTCACTACGTTTAAATAGGTTGAGTTGGGACATTTTTTTCGTGGTTTTTGTATTAGACCCGTCGTGCATTTATTTGTAAGTCAATGCTTACTTCGAAAAATTTTTCAGGAAAATCGCTGTATTCAATAGGATCGCGACATTATGCGAATGTGTGCGTCCGTACACAGCACACGAAGGCGCTTGCACCCACGCAAGCCGCACTGCTAAGTTTGTATGGACTTACACTACTTATCTTGTTGTACTATGCTACGATGGAAGGCTATGTTTTTCCGCACTTCCTTTGAATATGCTAATCAGTGTTGGCAACAAATAAACTTTCGCCGTTTTGATTCACGAGCGCCATAACTATTTGCTTTATTAGTACCGTTGTTACATAACATTTGAAATAACATTCTCGCAGTATAATAAATACGGGAACATTCACGAATGTTCTTTTTTGACGCACGAATACTTATTGGCTGGTAAGGCAGTATTATCCAAAAGGTTACCTTTAGCCACGATAACGAACAACTAAATTTGATTTTTCTCTGTGGTGAAACCAGGTCTGGGGAACCGTTTTTTATACATTTTTGTTGTATTATACTTATTTGATACTGAAATACGGTGAAATCAAAGGTTAAGTAATATATGTAACGATACAGCGAGTAATCGTTTAGTGAGCCCAAAGGATTATTCCGCAAATCTGCGTAAGACACAAACTATTTCATTAGCAGAAAAAAAGGTGACACTACCCTTAAAGCGTATAAGAATTAAATTGATGATCAGTAAAAAGGGATAAAGGATAAAACCGATAAGTCCTCAAGATAATGGTTGCTACATAATGCACCGTTGAAACTGCTTTGTATGTGTATAACAAAAAAATACCCTTATAATAGCTGTACGCGTAGCTGAACACGATACGAGAACAAGTGTCAGAGTGAGAGAGCAAAACACTCAGTGATAATTAGTAAATACAACCTCAAAACTTACATTCTAGGGTCGTGGTTCATCAGGTTCTCGTTAAATTATAAAATTTCATAATTACGTGGACCTAGATAATCGTAATTCTCATTTAAAAAACCTAGCTAGTTGGCCTTTTGAGTTTTGACGCTTGCATAATAAGGACCAAAAAACACCTAGACAGCAACAACACAAGATATCCAAGGCTTAGGTGTTTTACGTACGCATTTCTGCAAATCAGAATGTTTTTTGATGAATTAAAAACAGAGCAGGTATTTATTGTAATAATTTAATAACGCAAAATGTCAGGAACGAGACAGTACTCCAGTGCATTAAGGCGTTTCACCGGAGGAGAATCAGAAAAAACTGTTTTGCTAGATATTTGATCTAGGTTTAGATTACTATTAAATAACGATCTTCCAAAAATATACAATACACCTAGGATATCGTCTCAAGAACGTTTCAAGTTATCTCCGACTGTTCTTACTTCATAACGGTTACCATGCCGGACTGTCACGCAGAGGTACCTAGTTCGATTCCCGGGCCGGGAATGGAAAAAGGAAATGTGATGAATATGTTTATTTACATGGAGCACTACCTCTAAAACTTCTTACTCATTCTTATGAAGGGAAATGTACTGGTTAATTAATGCCATGATTACAAGTGTGAATTTGCTTACCTATGAAATAAAGGCGGTTTTGGTTTTGATTTTGAGTTATTAAGGTAAATTTAATCTTACGATATTGTGTACTGTATATTGGAATGGTATTGTATAGTGGAAATACTCAACAAATCCATACTATACCGAATTAGTAATAATTCGATAAGTATTAATAATAATAATAATAATAATATGTTTATTTTTCCACAAAAACACGTTCAGCAGGTTCTCAGTAATTTAAGAAACAGTACCTAAAAGCTTTTTGTAGGAGCTGGTGTTTGTTAAAAGCTTACCATCTGTACTACAAGTCACCAGGCCTTCACCCTTGGGAATAATGCACACTATATTATGGCATTACTAAGAAAATATTAAACATTGTGAGAGAGAAATAAAATATGAAAAATATAAAATTAAAGATAATTTTTACATGAGATAATTTTACTGAAAGTAAAATTTAAATTTAAAATGTGTGTGTGTGTGTGTGTGTGTGTGTATAAATATATGGTAATCCTACAGATCAGCAAAGCCTTGAGTCACACTATTGGATGAAGCATAGCTTCAGTATCCTCATAATTTCACTTTTGCAACCAGTTTGCCAACTTCTTTTTACATTCAAATTTATTTAAACCAAAGATGTTAAGTTCGCTATGCAATCTGTTATATAGAAAACATTCCAGGAAGCAGAAGAATCCATGACTGAATGTAGTTCTGAAAGGGTCACAAGAAGCCACTAAGCAATGTCATCTATTAGAGACACTGTCACAGGGTGTGGGGGAATGTTGCTTCAACACAGTCCAGATAACAAATATCTGTCGAACAGTGAGGACCTGACAGTGAGCGTAAAGTTCACTTGTTAGAAACCGGTAGGGTTTGAAGCTGGCAACCTTTAGGACAACCCTTTGTGCTCTCTCTCTACAAGAAGAAAATGACCCTTAGCAGCCTCACCGCAAGTTGAAATACAGTAGGTTAGTAGATTTTGTCCCAGAGTAAAGTACACCATTTCCATAATATTAGGTCCGTAATATTATAGTCCGCTACATGACGAAGACACTTAAAAATATAAATTAGCTTACGGATGCGCGCTGATAACTAGTATATATATAGTCTAAAATTGAGGTTGGAATCAAGTAGTAATTCAAGATATTTTATGCCGTTTGTAGTTTTCAAAAAGATAGCCTCAGATTACGGAACTTGATTGGAGATGACAGTAAGACAGAGGGATTCAAAATACTTCCCCGAAAGTGATAGGGAATCAATCGCTAGCGTGTTATTGAGGACTGGATACAGGAACATCAGGCGTCCAGCGGCGAGATGGGCGGACGACATTGCAGGAATTGCGGGACAAACCTGGACGAGATTAGCACGAGACCGTGGGGAGTGGCACGGAAACTTGGAGGCCTATACCCAGCAGAGGGTGAAGTCCGGCTGTATATGATGACGATGATGATGAGATGAGTTTCATAGAAAAGTAAGCGCCGATCAGGCAAGGGAGGCATTACGGGGAACAAAGACGTTTCACTAAATTAATAATTTACCATTTTCAGAGAAGGGGTGGTTGTGGGTGGCTGTAAGCCCGTAACATTGCATGAAAACGGACCTCAAATTGTAATTAATAAATAATTGTAAATGGCATTTGGTACTTACCAATTCTCGTGAAGCGACAGACAAAGCCCACTACATAATGCGCCACACGCGTTGAAACAGATTTCTAGTTCAAGTGGATGGCGGTGGGCATCGAGTATATAACCACCTATAGTGACGAATAAAGGGCCATTCATCCCTGGCAACGCATCAGTCAAATTGTACTGATATCACTTTTAAATATCAACTCTCGTTTGCGCTGAAATGACAAATTAGAAAGCTGAAACAATTGACCTGTGTATACGTCTTCGTATATTCCAAAAAATCTGTATGTATTGTAATAAAGATAATATCTCTCTTACTATGGGGGCTTTTCCATTCGAAGGTGTGGGAAAAACAGCAAAACATCTAATTACAAAACAAACGGAATCGCATTTCGTCGGTAATTAAATATTAAATATGGCATTTTTCAATTTTCGTCTATAATAGCAAAGCTCAAGTTAAACTGGTCGCGTTGAAGAGAAACAATTGACAACACCCGTGAATTGTTTCGAATTCGGGCTGGCCAATCGGAGCCCAGTTGTCATCGTAATTGATATGTCAGAATAGTTTTTAAACAAATTAAATGACATCTCGTGTCTATTTCTGATCTTACAATCGATGGCGGTAGGCAATACTGCATTTCTGCCCACACATTCACATCAGCACTCTCTTTTCCATTTCCGGAATGCGTACGAGTGGTCAGATTTTTAACGCAAAACATTTTAGTGGAAAGACCAGACGGTGTACTTGGTACTTGGTGTAACGGGCTGGTGTCCGCAACTCGACGTCAAGGCGCCTAGACCAGACTTATTTACCGGGTACTAAAGTAGGTACTACTCATACTTGCGTTAGCGACAACTTGTCGTCGGCAACTTGTCGCTTCGGGTACGCACTTATTCAACTGTGTTGAGAATGTAATGGTCCATATATTGCATTGAACTTCAATATTAAATGTATATGTACATATGTGAAAGAGTATGTCCAGAGAAATACCGCCACCTTATCTGTTTCTGCTGCCAAGCAGTAATATAAGCATTGCTATGTTTCTGTTTTGGAGGGTTTGAGGGTGCTGGTGAAATTACAGGCAAATGACCCTTGTCAACTTATGTCTCAAGGTGACAGGCACAGTGGCAGTATCCTTCAGATCTTTGCGATTAAAGCTCTGAGTAGCACTGCAACTGTTATGGACAGGTGTGTAGATTACTCTCAGGTACACGACTTATTCGTCCCGTCACTTGATATTATAAAAAAGAGGTGTTCGGTGGAGGAGGAGGTTTCATTTTCATGAAACGAGGTGTGGTGACAAACTAACCTAGCAAGTGGTACAGAAGAGGGAGCTCATGTATGAGTAGCTCAACACTACTGTAGGTTACTAGGTTTCCACTTCAATAATAAAGGGTTTTTCAACAAGAACTTTGTTTTGTAAATCAAAATAAAACAATAAATTTAGATGACAATGATTCACATTTTTATTGCATTAAAAAAGTAAGGTTTGGCAGTTATGAATGAAAAATGATATCTAATAAATGTCCATCACGTCCACAGTTACAGATGTCGATTCTAGTTTTTGCTGATAAACCCTATACAACTCTGTACAAAGGCACACAGTTTAAACACGATATAGAAAATTAAAAAAAACACACTTAAAATATATAAAAAATTACGTGCGGTCGTTTCCCGAGATGCGTGCAGACTACTGGCTACAGGCGGAGGGCGCTGGGCAACCGATCGCTTTTGTATGTTAACTAAATACACCCGCAACATTTTCACAAAAAGAAATAACAAATAAATAGGCTAATATATTTATGTATGTGAGCACGCCGTTAACAACTACTCTGCATGTGACCTAGTTCATATTCAACTGATAGAAATAATATCACAGTGATTAAATAGCTATGATTAGTTTCAATTTCCATCTACTACTTAAACGCGAATGTATAGACAACAGCATGTCTCATTGCACACTAAGGGAGTCGCCACACTCATTCGCATTGGCTTGAGCCAGACATAAAATTGGCAAGTCCCATGTACTCGTAGTTTCAACAGCTATCTTACTCCTTGAGACAATTTTGTGTCTCTCTGTGCATTGATTTTCTACTTATATGATGGAGAAGTCGGCCCGTGAATCGAACCCGGGACCCCTGCGTGGCAGCCCAGCATGATAGCCGTTCGACCACCGAGGCAGCTGATTTAAAATATCTTTCTTTATATTTCAATAGTCACATTCAATTGGTTTACGCAAAGTTTAGTTAGTATTATTACATTATAAGCCTTATTAAGCATTGGGATTAGACGCATGGAAGGTGGTGCTTTATTTAGTTTTTTTTTTACACAATGTTTGATGAAGGAAGTGGTTATAGATTTTTACAGTCACTGACTCAATAAAGAGACTTTTAGTACCAAATGTTTGCATTATATAAAACATAATACGGCTATGGCGAAATAATACACCGCCTAACGGGCGTCGTCAGTGTTCAGTAATTTTTTTCTCTCTGGCCTTGCCCGGCAGCCTTACGGCGTGATTTTTACGTGAACTGGTGATAATTTCAGCGCAAAGTGCTCTTTATGGAAAATACGAGACCAAGCTTTTGTAGACATTAAGCGCAGTGCGTTTGCTTTTTATAGTCAACGCTGCCGTTATAAAAGGGTCAAAATCGAAAGGGAAATTTTCGACTAAAAACATCTGGTGGGGCTGTGGAAGGACAGAAGGACATATTTCTCGCTGCGTTTAGACTTCCTTACAATACTTTAGTATTCAACTGCGTATGTTATTTTTAAGTGGTGCAGTATAATAGTAATTATGATACTATACTATACTAAATAATTCTATAGATTTCTCATAACGCGCTAAAAAAAAGTTGTTGAAATACCAAATACAAAGATACGACGCAAGCACATAGAAAAATTCGTGAAGTCCGCTGGTTCGTTCCGTGGCCTAGTTGGTATAGCGTATGGCACGGTATGCTAGTAAACGTCGGTTCGAATCCGGCCGGATAGAAGGATTTTTTTCTTAGTCTTCGGTCTTTGTATCTTTATATTATAATTATGATACTAGTTTTAGTGGATCATATGTAAATACGGTGTCGTGAAGTGAATAAAGTTTTTTTCTACCTTCTATCATATACTGTGGCTCTAGTGAAAAAGGGTACAAGTAAAAAAATCCAACTTTGCAGGAGACGAAGAACAGTTGACGCTCAATATGATTCGAACTTAGGCTCGTTACACTCATATGATCGGATAAAGTACAAGAGGAAATAAATTATGCTCTGTCTTATGAAAATATTATTTTTTCTCTTGGTATTCTAGCTTAAAAGATAAGACTAAAAATAGAAAAAAAATGTGTAAAAAGGTCCAGCTGGACAGATATCGCACTATTTGTACAATAGTGTACGAAGAAGTGTACTTTCTCAGAATTGACGAAAAACGAATTACTCGCTTTCCGTGAAAGAACTGTGTAAATAAATGAATAAGTTATTTCCTACTTGCCAACTGTACACATTTAAAAATAAAAGAGAAAAAATAGTTTCATATTTTTTATTATGGATTATTTTGGCCAGTACTAGCTCACATAAAGCGTGTCTCATTTTGTGTTTATTTATTGAAAACATACCGTAAGTAGCGTTTTTTAAGTTTACCCTGAATATAAATGTTTATAAACTATACTTTAAGGAGTAATTTCATGGTAAACGTTAGAACGACTCAAACGGAATATTATCATATTTACCCAAGTACACCAAATATTTCATTAGTGCTTTTTAAGTGCAGGATTTGCGGTGTATTACTGCATTTTATTTGAGATGTTTTTATTGGTAGTACGGAGGGTATTTATTTAGCAATGCAGAATAATAATTTTTATTTATAAAAACTTGTATTTAAACTGAATGCTTTTCTAATTTGCGAAACCAAATAGCCGCCATTTTGCGGTAGGAGTTAAGTTTATATCCAAATACAATCTGACGGCGATTGAATTACATTATACGAAACATATGAGCCATCACGCCACGCTTGTCACCCGTGTCACTCACGCGTCTGACGATGTCACGCTGCGTGATGGCTCGCACGAGTGATTGCATGGGCGTCACTACGTCACTATGCACTTACGTAATAGCATAGTACAATGATATTATATTGGGCATAGTATAACACATGGTACGACAAGTAGGGCAATTCCCGTTGTTCTGTTCGGCACGTAAAATTTAAATAACGTTTGTTGAATGCAATAGGTACTCACGTATTGATATTTTTATACAAGCATCTCGGATTGGAGTGTGATTACGAAATAAATATAAAATACTAAACAATTCTGAATTTGAGGTACTTTTTTTCGAACTACCACAAGCAGAGGGTCGATGTCAGTGGTCCGAGATCATCTGGGTCTGCAATTAGCATGGGCGTCCCTCAAGGTTCAATTCTAGATCCATTTTTGTTTTTAGTTTACATTAATAACTTACCTAACCTCGTGGACATAACGTGATACAGAACGTGAGTTAGTTTGCTGATGATACTTCCTTATTATTAAAATTAAATGTCACCAATGTTCCTATGACTATGTAAACAATGCTATATCTAAAGTAGTAGCTTGGTTTGCAGCTAATAACCTGTTACTTCATGAGAAAAAAACAAATTATGTGAAATTTACATTACCCAATGTTAGACAGACGGACACAAACATTTCAGTTAGAAATGAAAAATTGAACCTTGTAGATACAGTTGTATTTCTAGGTATATCTAACTTTAGATGCTAAATTGCAATGTGGTCCATATATAAATAAGTTATCAAAACGGCTCAGCTCTGCAGTGTACGCGATAAAAAAGTACAAAACTCTGAGACGTCGAAACAGCTGAATTGGTTTGCTTCAGTTACTTTCACAATTTATTGATTTACGGCATTTTGCTTTGGGGTAATACCGCCAATATTAATAGAATATTTATCCTGCAGAAACGTGCATGTAGTGCAATTTACAGTCTCGGTCCCAGAGTGTTTATCTGCTGTTTAACTGAGAGGCTTATCTAACTTTAAAAAGATTAACATTCTTACACTAACAACACAGTATATTTATGAAAATGTTATTTATGTTAAGAAAAATATCAGGTAATTTTTTTAATGAAAAATAGTGAACAACCACAACATTAATACGAGGAATAAAAATAAACTAGCTGTTTTTGGCAGTCGTCTTCATAAAGTCTCAAATTCTTTTAAGGGGCAATGTAGACGCTTCTATAATAAGATTCCGATTGTTATTCAAAATTTGCCATTTACGAGGTGTAAAACTATTGTGGAATAAAAACTTTATACTAAAAGTTATACAAGTTCTGGGTACTTGGATGACAAAAATCCGTGGTAGTGACCCATTAAATAAAAAAATAAATAAAAAAAATTAACTCTTTCAGGTAGCTATTCTCGATCTAAGATGTTTAAATTAATTATTGTATTGATAAATGTATTCAAATGTATATTTACAAAGAGCAACTCCTAGAGTTTCTTGCTCATTCGTCTCAGGGGAATCTACCTTACGAATGAGCAGTAGAGTTTAATCAGTATGACGATTTGAAGTGTAATTTGCTTACCTATTAAATAAAAATTATTTGACTTTGACATGACAATAGACACGTCTACTATTTAATGTCATTTTTTAAATACCGAACGACCGTTTCACAATGTTTGCGACCGTACACGGCGCCCTGGCGGGCGTGCACACATATAAGCCGCACCGATACGTTTGTATGGAGTTACCATGTATGTCTTATTATACTATGGTAAAAGGCAGTTAGGCAAGTTTTTAAAAAGCACATAAAATTAACTATAATCGGCAGTCTAGAATATACAGCCAAGAAATATGTTATTTATAGGAAATGAAACTATTTTCCCGGATTTAAATCGAGTATATTTGTTTTTTCAAACAAACCGACATTTCGGACCCTTTACAGGTTTCATGGTCACGGTTGACTTAGCTTCCTACGTGTAACAATCGCGAAAACCTAAGAACTCGATAATGTGTTATTTATTTAAATAAGGCTTACTACCAGTTTGGGATCCAATATTTATGAAAGATCCCAAGCAGACATAAGACTGAAAGGATGTGATAATGTGTTGCACATCCTGTACTTTATCTGATCATATAAAATCCTGAAAAAAGGTAAAAATAAAAGTCGAAAACGAATTACTTGAGAATAAAATATGTAACTTTATACATAATTTTTATATGGGGAAATTTCCCTTAAAGGTACTACAAAGAATCAGCAAAATTTTTGTTTTCAACTAAAGCCCTCTAGTTATTAATTTCACATTTATCCCAAAATACACAAGCACACCGCGCCGCTCGCTACCTCGACACAGTTCGGTGTCATAGGTTAGACTATCGTCTTTTTTTCTTGCCAACTCACACGTTGAGTTTTTAGGCTGGCCTTCGGCCGGTGAAGGGGGTGGCAGCAACAAAGTGCGCATATCTGAGAAGGCTGATGTATAAAAAAAACGGAAGTTCTTGCAAGTGTTATTATGATCTACTCTATTGACTATTGGTAAGTCAATGATCTACTCTACACGCTATTTTTGATAGATTTTAAATGCAAATAATATGAAATCCAACAAGCTCGACTATCGATGTCTCTGTAATTAAAAAAAATAATTGCAACGCCAAAATTTTCCGCCATTAGCCGAGATTAAAAGAAAAACAAAACACGGGCATAATTAACCAAATATTTAAAAAGAAAACGCAACAGGAAACTCGCCATTAACTCCAACTTTTATCATTTTCCGCAAGTTTTCAACGAAAAAAAAGCTCGCGTTACACAAGGGCCAAAACAAGCTCTAAATACCGAAGGTTTGAGATAAGGTTGGCACGGCTAGAAAGTATACAATAAGCATAAATTTGGCCAGAAGTTCTGGCCTAAGATTTTAATTTAACTTGCACCATTCTTCTTAATTTGTTAGTAGAGTTTTTAAAGGCGAAGTTAGGTGGCAGTCACGAAACTTTACTTCATAATTTACGTGAACGGCATTGTCGACGGCACGACTTGAGGGTTTATTGAAGCCGAACAAATTAATTCAAGACTCTTTAGTGGATAAGCATTTCGAAGTGTCATGACAAGCTTCATTGAATTAGAAAATGGTGTACGCGGTATTTAAGTTCCAAATATTTTTAACGATATATCGCTGGAATGAAACTATTTTTCCGGATTTAAATCGGATAGCCCTTTACAGGTCCCATGGTCACGGTCAACCGTGACCATGGGACCTGTAAAGGGCCCGAAACGTCGGTTTGTTTGAAAAAACAAATATACGCGATTTAAATCCGGAAAAATAGTTTCATTCCTATGTGTAACAATCGCGAAAACCTAAGAACTCGAGACATATCGCTGCTTTTCCAGAATAGTTACTCAAAACAAAACAGTGATTTTTTTGTACATATTACACAGATGTATTCGGAACATACAGAATATTATTATCAATAATTATTATGGCTATAATTAATATGGCTTTCCATTGATTGAAATAATTATGTGACAACTTTGAAATGGTATACAATTTGCCGGCTTTGAGCGTCATGCAATCTTTTTTTAACTGTCTACTTGACGATTCTTCCCTATCTACTGACCCGAGAAATAGGGTTTTCCGGAGAGGCTACGGCCACTTGGCGTCCGGGACAAGCCCTCCACCAGTGATAAGCCGTCACGAGCGTCTCTGGCGGACCCGGACTTGGGTATGGACTCGCCGGATTTGTGGTTAGCTGCAGGGACGAACACGTTCGACTGCCCCGCCCAAGCAGCAAAATAATACATACTATAAGATATCTAATAGAATTTCATTCGATTGAATATTTTAAGAGTTCAAATTCCCTCAAGATATCTCGAAGAAGGTTCCTAGATAATTTAAAGTAAAAGTGGGCACAACTTTGTTAGTAGATCACAAGACTGCTTTGAGAAACTATCTGTAGGTAGTGTTAAGAGTGACTCTTACCTTTTTTCTCAAGTAAGCCTTCTAGAATGCTACAAGACCATTTGTAGATAGTTTTTATTTAGTCTTGTAGGCAGTTTTTAGATAATTTATAGTCTACGATAGTTTTCTTAGTAAGGTATTTTAAAAACAAAATACTAAAGCGGTACAAACGTAAGACGCAATTCTCTTAATACTAATAGATTTCAAGTTTAATGGCTTACAAAATATAAACTATCAAAATTGCAACATAGCGAAATTAGATATAAGATTTCTGACTTTTTCGCGCAATGTTTAATCGGCTAGAAAGCGCATATTGACGTGCAACTTTAAATACATTGTGAAAAGTGATGTAAAACCTGCCATAAAAGTAATGCGCTCGCTAAATTTTAAATATTTATGTATAAAATATAAACTTAATAAAAATTCAGTTATCGGTTATATATATAATATATTTTCGGTTTTAAATATTTATAGAAAGCTTAAATATACAAAAAAACTCACGAAACAAACCATTTCCAAGAAGTTCTAGGCTTCTTCAAGCTAATTTCAACTTAGATTTACTTTTTAAAAAGAAAATAAATTTTTCTCGGCTACTTCATAGTCATTCTTTAAAAATAAAAATGGCGATAAGAATTTAAAGCTTTTTTCAAAACACTGTTGGGAGCATTTTGTCTATAGCTTTATCTATAGAAAAACTTTAGAATACGAAAAGATTATTTTTACTTGCTTTAGTGTAGTTGATCTTGTAGAAGAATATTCACTCCTATGAAGCTTTTATGATTGTCTACAAAACGCGATGTTTCTAAGCGATTTTTTCTTTTGACAGTATTATAAAACCTTTATAAAAGTTATAGGGAATAGTGAGCGTATTATGCAATAAAAAACTTTTCAAAGCACTAGGTCAAAAAAACAATTGAAAAAATCCAATTTGTCGCAAAAAAACGTTATTCTGTATAATTATATGGAATGTGTTATACATATGTGACTAGAATGGTGGATAAATTCCCTGTCATATAAATATAAGGAATATTTTAATGATATACCTAACTTATGTTGGAAGAAATAAAATTGTCATTACAAAATTAAGGTTATTTCTTCACGCCAACCACATTTCACTTAATGATTTCACTGTATTCTATTGATAGACGGCACAATACACATACACAACATTGAAGTACAGTAGTCTACGCGCTCATTTCAATTGTTTTTATAATTTCAGAACACGGAATTACTTCACAATGTTTATTTATTTGTCAACAAACATTCCATGACCGGCTTGCGCGAATTACGACTATTGTACCCAGTGTTGCCAATTTGTGGGAAATTCCCCAAATTGTGGGGAATTTCAACTAGACTGGGGATTTTGTGAGGATTGGCACTATGTGAGGAAAATGAGGGGATTTTGGGTTGAAATGGGGGTAAAGAAAAATGAATTTTTTTCAAAGACTGGTTACAGATTAATGTTGAATCTAATTAAAAGAAATAAACGATTTAAGGTCATCTAATTTTATAATTAGTTTTACATTTTACATTCTGTTTACATTCACAGCAAACGTAATAGATTATTACATTTTGAGTTTCTTAATTCTTTATTATATTTTTAAGCGATGTATTTCTAATAAATAATGAAAATTCGAGATGTGGGGAATTTGTGGGGAATATGAATTTTGCCCTCCCCAAATTTGGGGATTTTAACCGTGATTTTTGGAGATTTTGAACAATTGGCATTGGCGACGCTGATTGTATCGAATGATGTGACTTAACATCCAAGGTTCACCATATCCACCGGATCTTTTAATATTCTTTACTTTGTCCATTTTGCATGAACTCTTACAACGTCCAATAGAGTAAAAACCCTAATTGTAGTATTTTTTTAAATAAAATCTACTGAAGACGCGCTTTAACGTGTTTGTCATAAGTACAAATACCACAGAATGTCTATAATTTAAATATATCTAGATTAAGCTTAAGAACACTAGTTTTTAGAGTATCAATAGACTTTACTGGATGTGTATAGAAAAATTTTGCTAAAAATAATCAGTTGTTCTACAGATGAACTTAAAATAAGGACTATAAGAGTAAATCGTAAGAGAGATTACACTTAATTAAGTTGTTTGGTATTATGAAGGTTTTAAAATTTTGACTTGAGTGAAATAAGTCTATAAGGACAATTTCTTTTCTTTAAAATCATTTCTAGAGAACTTTCATCTAAATGTATAAGATATTAAGACTGTTTATAGATATAACAGTTTTAAGGCGTATAAAGTGTGTGACTGGGGCGTTCGTCTCGCGCGCAGCTAGCGCGTCTAAATAACAGTCTAGTTGAGAGCCTGAAGCGAGGTGACGTGCAGGACACGTAAGTTGCCCTAAATGTGGGTGGCTATGTCCGGATATTGTCGCAGGACACTGCTACTTGGCATCTCCGGCACTAGCCCGGAGAGCTAGTAGAGGATGAGCATTAGACATCTTCCGGTCCCTCCGGCAGCGTAGGAATTTGGGAACGTCGTTCGGCATCGGGAAGTGAGCGTAAATAATATTTCGGAATACTACACTCGAATGTTAAATATGCTTCATAATAATATTCTAAAATATTTAAGTAATGAAAATTACCACCGAAATCAGGTAAAGAAGTCCAACCTTAAAATTACCCAGAAATCGTACGCCCTAAGGATGCGACTAACAATCACAGAACTATATTTCAAATATATCGAGTTCTTAGGTTTTCGCGATTATTACACATAGGAAATGAAACTATTTTTCCGGAATTAAATCGCGTATATTTGTTTTTTCAAACAAACCAATGTTTCGGGGCCTTTACAGGTCCCATGGTCACGGTTGACTGAGGTGGTACAGTCATTAACATTAGACATAACTGGTTGATGACTGTACCACCTCAGTCAACCGTGTCCATGGGGCCTGTAAATTGATTTCGATATGATTGCTTTAAATCTGGAAAAATAGTTTCATTTCCTATATATTTCAAATAGTATTTCAAATGATTTCAAACTATCTTTATTTTTTTTTCCAAAACAACTCTAGTTTAGCCCATAGATATATGTAAAAATTAGGTTTAGCCTCAAACATTGAGTATCATACCAAATTCATACTTGGCGACTTGGCCACTTCTAATATGAAAGTTGAGAATATGGTGAAAGAATATTCAAAAGCATAGCGGTATGGGCCAAGTAGTGTAAAGTGCTAACTGCTGTGTTTTGTCACGTTCTACTTCATAAGTGGAACGCGATATTTTAAAAACAAAACTTGTTACCCATTACAATACTGCCGCCCTGATCATAAACAACGTAATAGGCATTTTTAACGAAATTGAGTTATTAACATATCTGGAAACATCGAAACGAGATTTGTAATCGGTTTTTTTATACATATCTTATTTACTTTCATATCGGGTTCTTAGGTTTTTGCGATTGTCACACATAGGAAATGAAACTATTTTTCCAGATTTGAATCGCGGATGATGTAAACCGTGACCAAGGGACCTGTAAAGGGCTCAAAACGTCGGTTTGTTTGAAAAAACAAATATACGCGATTTAATCCGGAAAAATTGTTTCATTTCTTATTCTGTTTCAGTTTTATTGTTAAGCTAAATCAGCGTGCCCCAACTCAGGCAGTAACCAACAAAGGAAAAGGAAATGAAAAAGAAACGGATATTCTTCTCTGGAGCAGTGTCGTCAGTACCACCGAGATGAGTTGGCCAGTGCGATGAGGACGGTTTCAAAAAGGTGGAAAGGAAAAAAAAGTGCACCAGCCGTAACCTTAGTGGCACCTCCCCGACTGGCCTTAATCATTTACTGCGTCCAGTGACACCGACGACGTTGTTACACAGTGTGGAGTATATACGGGTGAAAGCCAATGTTACTCTGAGAGTCAGGCAGGTGGGGTCTCTCTGGGAACTCAACATCTGTCGACCTTCGTCAAGGAAGAGTTTTTTTTTGTTTCCGAGGCCGGCTATCGGACACCCACATTGCGTCACACGTCGCAGACAATACGTGTAAATAATAATTAGTCAGTAGTGGTTCATTGTATTATTATATATGTTAGTCTCTAGTCTCTATATAAATATAATATATAATACATAAATTTTATATAGTCTTTTTAGCAGTTTAGTTTCAGATTGAATTTTCATATTTCAATATACTTGTTTTTGGCGCCTTTTTCTTTATTATTGTCATTGTTATTTGTTTTCTGTTTGGTTGCTTGGCTGTACGTTGTGTAAATAAACTGTATGTACATTTCTTTTGGTCTTGCTCACTCTTCAATAGCACCTGAATCCCATTGATACAGTCCGCTCGAAAATTACCAAAATACAAACGCTGAGGAGTCATTGCATCCCTTTACTGCTCCTTGAAACAGTAAGTTTTCCATTTTGTACAGAGGAACACCTATCCCTACTATATGAGAAATGCATCGCGAACACATTACACTACATTTCTCACAAAGATGGAATCATGATTTTATGAAACGGAAACATCGCGATGCTTGTAGTGCGTCGCTTACTTGAACGAATATTCTGTTAGAGGAACTTTTTCCTACATTTTGCCCAGCTGCTATTACAGTAGTTGTAATTGAAAATATGTGAAATTCAAGATTGTATCACCGCTGAACGTATAATTTGATTCCTTACTCGTCAATAAAACCAAAGCTATAATATTGTACAAAACAATTAAAAGATATCTACTTAATTCAAAATGAGACAAACTTTATGTGAGTTAGTTTTGGTGAAAACAGTCCTAATTTAAAAATATGGAATAATTTTTCCCTTTTACTTCATTTAAAATATTTGGTAAATAGGAAATTGATTAGATGTCTGTTATGACTTTAACGTGCAAATAAATGTGAAAGATCTTTTAAGGGAGTGACTAATTCGTTTCCATTGATACTGAAAAATATACATTTTTTGAGTTAATACACTATTGTATCAACAGTGCCATATGTTAATAAAGACAATTTCGCTAAAAACGACGATTACGTTGGTTGTGATAAGGAGGGCAGAATATTTAAAGCTTCTCCTCCGAGTACCATAGCCATAGGACGCCCTGTATATTGGTATCTGAACCGTGTAGGCGTTTTAACACCATTTCACTTGATGGTAAGTACCAAGTCCTATGTTATTTTTACCGCTAAACCCCCTACCTTGACCCAAACTGCATCATGTACACTAACCTCGAGAGAGCCATTTGTTTTAAGAATAGCCACTCTACTGCGACTATTAGGTACCTAATACAGGAGTTTATAATATACAGGCGCGAACTCGCTCGTATTGAGTTCTCCATTAGGGCCATTATTTATTCTATTGTATTGCTACGTGTTAATAAAGAATACGAGTATGGGAGTTAAGTTAGTTTTCTTTTGCATATAGCTCATTATGATTCGCAGCCCAAATTGTAGTTACATATCTTACGATGACTCGAACCAGCGTTTGTTGCCACACCGTGGCTACCGCTCTTACCAACTGACTTACAGATTGAGATAACAAATACAAATTTAGAATGGGCAGACCCAAGAAGTGCTGGCTTGACGTCGCCAAGGGTGATATGCGTGCCAATGGTCTCACCACTAAGGATTCCGAAGACCGTGCAAAGTGGAGGAGAAAAAGCAGGAAAGCGGACCCCGGGCTCCGCACCAACACTGCTGAGGACGCAACCGGGACAACGCTCAGATGAGAGAGACAGAGATTCGCAGCCCAAATTGTAGTTACATATCTTATGATGACTCGAACCAGCGTTTGTTGCCACATCGTGGCTACCGCTCTTACCAACTGACTTACAGATTGAGATAACACATGTTACGGATTTCGTTTAATTGTGTTTAGTATTTTGCCCATAGCTTGCGCTTACTGCCTTTAGTTCCATTACTAGCTTTCCATACTGAACTGTATCTTCTGTGCCATTCTTTGGTGAAAACTTATTGTAATTAAACAGCGTAAATTGAACTTGAGTGTTTTCTTTGTGTTCAGGACTATAAACTGTAAAATGCCGTGATTCGCATAGTGCTACAATCCATTAGCCACTATGGCTAAAAAATAATTTAGGCGCCATTTTCTCAAAACTGTGATCACGTTGGTTGATACGTTATTGCTTAAGAGCATCCAAATATCAATCAACAAAACAACCTGAAAACTAAACAGGTCACTACCACGCGATTTTGACATCCGAGTACGCACAAGCCGCATTGCGTTTACAATTAAGTTGTTTTTTTACTATGTTTTTAAACCTTTTTAAGGGCAGTAACGCTCCTTGTGAAAGAGTTCGCCCAGTGAAGTACTGCCACCTTATCTATTTCTGCCGCCAATCAGTAGTGTGAGCATTACTGTGTTCCGGTTTTGAAGGGTAAGAAAGCTGATTAAATTACAGGCACATGGGACTTATCAACGTATGTCTCAGTGTAACGGGCGCAGTGGCAGTGCCCCTCAGATCTTTGCAATTTAAAGCTCTGAGTACCATTACAACTATAATGGACAGACATGTAGCTTACCATCAGGCGCACGACTTGTTCGCCCCGTCACTTGTTATTTAAAAAAAAAAAGAATTTGTGGTCTTCCGAAAAAAGTAAATCAGCCAAGATGTTTATCATTGAATTATCTGTCCATTAATGTAAGTCGCAAATTAAAATGATGTGTACTTAAAGAAGAGGTACATAAATTCAATATTGTTTTCTCGTTTCTGTGGGCTCTTTAAAGGGAGATTTCATAAACATTTACTCAGTTAAAAAAATCACATTAAATCATATTAAAAGATAACATTCGGAAGAAATATAATGTACTTTTAATTATTAATTTTTTTCTTTAAATAACGGCTAGATAGCTACTAAAAAAGTTGATAAAATTGCTAGCGCAACGTTTTTTTCGAGGACGCGCCTTAATGGCAAATTTTGAATATCACCCATTGACTTACAATTGTATGGACGTCGGGTCCGCGCTAAAAAGTTTCCGAACTTATAGGGCGTTAAAATCGTATATAGAGCGTCATTCACGTTTTAGTCTTCGTTTGTTCGACTGACAGTGAAGCAAGCAAAATTAGACAGTACTGCGATGACATTACAATTTAAATTCAACGTTTTAGCTTTTTCATATTCCTTTACATGTCACTACGTTTAAATAGGTTGACTTGGGACATTTTTTTTTTGTAACGTGCCCAAGATGATGGCAGTCTGTTAGTGTTTTGGATAACATTTTGTACAGATAAAGGACACCGGAACCCCACGGGCCAAAGGTTTCGACTCCAAAGGCTGTAAATATATAGTCGGAGCCCAGGTCCTGGTACTTATTACATTTTAATCTCTTTGCCAGCTCGGCTGCGGAGCCTGCCCTCTTGCTGGTGTGCTGGAGATGGGATGGGGCAAGTGTGTCGACACACGTGGTGGCCCATTTTCCAATGCAAAGGTTTAACCGTGAATATGGATTTAAACTATCTAGTACGTGGAATCCGGTTCTTAGAGTTTACAATAATAAAAACAAATATAGTTTGACTTCAGTTTCGCGTATGGATACAGTAAGTGTGGTCTGTCCGAAATAAGTGAGTGACAATAATAATGCCACAAATAATTGAGATGAGGGTAGTCCTCGACAGCGAAAGAGGGTTCTTTTTATGAAGTGCAAGTGCGCATTTGACTCCATCTCACTTGATAGAAAGTGACGATGAGGTCGACGATGGAGGGTGCACACCTAAATAATGACTATTCACTCTCGCCTTGCAAAGGTCCAAGTTACAACGTTCAGGGTACAAGTCTGCAGGCAGGGAATACCACTCCATAGCCGTTCGCCATATAAATGTGGAAGTGTAACGCTTCCTGCGAATCTTTGGACCTCACCTAATAAGCCTCTTGACACGGTTGTTGTTTAAATCCAAGGTGGCCAGTTGGTATGTAGCAGAACCATCCCAAAGGTGGCAGCAGTACGCACGTCCGGAGTTGTGCTTGGTACAGCTGGAGCAACTATCCCGGTGTAAAGCAATGCCTCACCCTGGAAAGGATGCCAAGTTTCCTTGCTGCAGTTTTGGCCATGGATTCAATGTTAAATTTGACAAGATTGGCATCACCCTAATCGGAGACTGCCTTGAGTGTCAAATCCGAACTGCTAACCATAGAATCTCGACAAGACTGGATTTCATCTCCACTGACTTCTGCACTGGTGAAGTACCAATTTACAACTGTGCTGTCATCAGCATACGCAAAGGTACTTGGAATTAACATATCATTGATATGCAGCAGAAAGAGAGGTGTAGACAGTACGAAACCCTGGGGAACTCTATCTATCGCCATATGTTCGGAAGAGTAGACTTCTGAGACCACTCGAATCGAACGTTCGTTCAAGAAATCCGAGATGCAATTGCAAAGGTCAGTGGGAAGGCCATAAAAGGGAAGCTTACTTAAAAGGCTTCGGTGCTGGACCCTGTCAAAAGAAATATCCAAAGACTCTGCAAGTGCTTGCTTACATGTGACAGGCATACACAAGAAGATCCCCAGTAGATCGCCCTCGTCGGAATCCGTACTGGCCATCACTGAGGAGATCGTTGTCTTCAAGATACGACAGGAGAAGGTTGTTGAGTACACATTTCATAGTCTTGCAGAGTATGGAAGTGACTAAGATAGGTCTATAGCTGACAGGGTCAGCTCTGCTTCCTTTTTTTGGCACAGGTTGCACGTTTGCAAGCTTCCACGACCTGGGAACTACACCAGTCTCAAGTGAGAGGCAGTACAACCGTGTGAGAATAGGAGACAACTTAGGCGCACAGTTACGTAGGACTATTGCTTGAATTCCATCCGGCCCGCTAGCTTTATTCACGCCAAGATTCCGCAGAGTTCTAAGTACCTCTTTTTGGAGTATGCGAACTGGCGCCATAGTGCGCCCAGCCTGAGGTAGGTGGTAGGTTCCCTGCGGCATCCAGACGCGAACTCTCTGCAAAGAGTGAGGCAAAAAGATTCGCCTTGTCTTCTGCAGTATGGGCAAACGTGCCATCTGGCTTCAGAAAAGGTGGCAAAGATAGGCGACAAAAGTTAGTTTCGACCGCTTTGGCCAGGGACCAAAAGATTTGTTACCTGTTGGATAAGAGGCAAGCTTAGCCCCTATGCGGCGCACATAGTCGAACTTGGCCCCACTTATATACTTTTTGGCGGCCTCATTAAAAGCTTTCTTCAAGTTTCGAGTATTCGAGACTTGCGCAGTCGAGCATCTGCCCAAGCTTGGTACGCGGACTGTTTTTGTGCTTCAGCACGATGTGCTACAGTCCGCGTTAAACCATGGAAGAGTTTGGGGTCCATTGGGTACATCAGAGTATGGTATGTAATACTCCATACCCAAACGCAAGACCTCGACTACAGCATCAGTACAGCTCGACGAGTCTCCTGAAGTAAAGCACGCCTATCAGGGATATGACGCAAAGAAATGGCGCATTTCATCCCAATATGCTAACCTGTATCGCCACACTCGTCTCATACCACTAGGGCTCTGATCGAGTGGGGAGTATACGAATACAGTTTTCACCAGACAATGGCAGGAAGTACCCAGTGGGGCATCCACAACCACAGAGTACCGGTCTGGATCAGTTGTTAACAGAAGGTCCAAGCAATTAGCCGTATGAGACTCAACGTCAGGGATCCTGGTATACAGATGTCTATTCTTAAAGTTGTCATCTGCTGCTGACCAGTCAATCCTTGACTACGGAGCGTGCAACCTTTCCGAAATATCAGGAAATTAAAAAGAAATCATATCGTAGTAAGAAGCCTGTAATTAGTGATAATTATCTAATTTACATTTTACAAAAATTTTTGGATTTGATTGAGATTAGCACGGGACCGTGGGGAGTGGCTCAGAAACTTGGAGGCTTATACCCAGCAGTGGGTGAAGTCAGCCTGTGTATTATGATGATGATGATATGAAAAGCATACGTATGCTATTTTATTTATACAGTAGGTGCTATCAGTGAATTTTGAAATTCATTGTTTCCCATTCAGGAAATTGGAAATTCTATACATGCGTAATGGAAAAATTATTCATGGCGATAATATCTGGTAAAAGCAATACACTTTTGCTTTTGTCATTTACATGAATTATAGCAAAGGGTAATTTTTATACAATAGTAATTTTTATTTCGAACTTCTACAAAAAGAGTAACAACACATTATGCGGTTGTCCAAATGCGTAATCGTCATTAAAACTATTCGATTCACACTGTTGAATTATGATCTCGGCGTAATCGACGTCGAATCGGTGCGCTGGCGACATTTAAAAATAATCTTATTCACTGAACGTTATAACGTTGACCTTTTCAAGACGAGAGTGCCTAAACATCGTCGAGAATACCGCCGTATTCAATAGGTACTTTACATACCAATTATTTCTTTTTTATATCAACTGAAGTAAATAGAGCACATATACGATAACTACGATATGCATTTTTCAAATGGCTTTAATTTCGTATCAACTCTTAATTGTACGGAAATATTGTACTGTAACAACTATAACCTCAACCCGCCAATAGTTCCATCGTGTCACCGCTAGATGGCATTGGTTGTACTCTAAAACGCGCTATCGTTTTGTTAACTCCAATAGTATAAGTAGCCTCATATGCTCACTGCCACTATAGCATTGATACGGCATAGAATGGTACTCAAGTTGTTGGGGCGATTCGGTCCTATTACTGCTACTCTAAGGTTTTGGCATTGAACTGTGTGCTTTCACGCTAGTGAGACATACTTATGGGTCCCCTAGCCGCATACCTTTTTGTTTCGTCGTGTATCTAAT
Organism: Hyposmocoma kahamanoa; assembly: GCF_003589595.1. NCBI lineage: Eukaryota > Metazoa > Arthropoda > Insecta > Lepidoptera > Cosmopterigidae > Hyposmocoma > Hyposmocoma kahamanoa. The sequence goes on from NW_020656077.1 coordinate 5,259,484, forward strand.
ATACGCCTTGTGCACTTTCCGTCTGCGTCTCAATTTCTACGCACCCCTCCGCTCACCAGCGCTACAGTACTTAAATACAGTAAATAATGAACAAAGAAGCTTAAGCTTAGCTTAGCTCTTATTTGATTGAAATATAACGAAAATTTTGCCACGCCGGTCAATTTCGTCAGCGGAAGCGGTATGGAAAAGTCGTCTGCGGTGATGCGACATTTTTATACATTACATTACATTATATGACATTACATTTTATATTAATTAAACCCGCTTCTTACAGAAGACTAGTGTCAAGCAGCATGGCATAATAGTGAAAAACTAGGGTTCTCACAAATAAGTAGAACTATGGTGCACAAATAAGTAATGAAGATCAAGTAGAAAAACTCACACGGCTAGAAGATGGACCATTGACGCAATACGTCCGAAACGTCGAGGTAATTAAAATATGTTTTATACGTGGTTAAGTCCGGAATTGAAAATCAAATAAAGCATGGCATAAGACAAGTAGGTGAACTCCCGCCTGTTCGGCGCATCAATGCCTTTTGTTTGGAGCGTAAGGTTTCATCGTTTTAATTGTACCTACAAGTTGCAACATTAATTCAATAAATTTCGTAATATATGACAATAACCTTTATCATATGCAGTACTTACGTATTGATGTTTTAATATTAGCATCGCGTATTGGTATTTCGATTATGAGAGAATGATTATGAAATACTAATATTGTTAGTCGTTCATTTGATTGTAATCAATCCTATAATATAATCTTTTTAACCGACTTCAAAAAAGGAGGAGGTTCTCAATTCGACTGTATGTTCTTTTTTTTGTATGTATGTTACGCGATAACTCCGGTATTTGTGAACCGATTTTCGTTTTTCTTTTTTTGTTGGCAAGGGGGTACTTCCATAGTGGTCCCATTTCATTTTGAAGAAAATCATCCACCTAGAAGGGTGGCTGTTCAGGCATGAAGATTAATTTTTATAAATAGCGCCTAACTTTAATTTAGGAGCAATTACTTCAATGGTTGATTTTGCTATTTCTCCAATTCAAGGCGTTTTTCTCTCAATATACTTTGTGTAGTGTCATAGTGAGAATCTATTTTTAATATCTCCAGTGTCAAGTCCTGTATAGTGGCTTAAAAACTTAACAAATAGATGCAATTTCACGTACCGTTGAGGTCGGTTTTTTTAGTACTCTGTACTGAGATTATTATATAATACCAAGTGACGGGACGAACAAGTCGTGCGCTTGATGGTAAATGACACGCCTATCTATAAAAGTTGCAGTGCCACTGAGAGCTGACAAGTCCCATGTGCATGAAAGCATATTTACAAGTTCCTAATTTTATCAAACTAATTTCAATTTAACCATATTATTTAATCATATAATTACGCACGATATAGTTTTGTCATTATAAGTAAATATTTATTTTTTAGTAAAATACGTCTGCTGTGTTTCGTGCCGCATGTATGCTGTTATCGGGTCCACTGAAAATCAGCGTCATTACACTGTGGCGACTAAAAGATCGCACATTATTAGAGCGAACGAAGTTCGCACTGGTTTTGGGCGAATGATTAATAACGCGGTTTCCGCCACTAGTCGGGAACGTTCCCGTACCAGCACCTCGTCAGAAAGTCCCGGAGAGCATCGCTTCAATAAAGACGGTTTCCGGTGACAGCGAGTTTCATGACTTACTACGACTGTTTCCAGAGGTTACACGCCCGGCAGGTACCTTGGTAAAGCCCAAACATAATACGATGCATTTTTTAAGAACCTCACCAGGCCCTCCTGTCTATTGCCGGCCTCGCCGATTTGATGTGGATCGATTGAGAGCCGCTAAAAAGGAATTTTAAGATAATAATATGATGAAAAGTGGTACAGCTAGACGATCACAAAGTCCTTGGTCTTCTGCCTTACACCTAGTTAAGAAAAAGGACGATGGATGGAGACCTTGTGGGGATTATCGAGCACTTGTAACATATTATACATAGTGCTACAACACTTTTAGTGAGACGACATTAAGCTGAGTGGATTTTGGATTCCGTAATAGGACAACACACTCTCCGTTACTCCAATTTTAATACTTCATTTATTTAGTTAATAAGTCGAATTATTTAGTCGAATTATTATAAGTCTTGTGTAATATTTTTTTTTGTATTATGTCAAATCATATAATGTACTGTGCTGCAATTTATTCACGGAATAAACAATTTAATTTCTTCTTTCCTTCTTCTTTCAAATAGAAACGAAATTCTGAATAATTCTAAATTTAAATCATTCTTGTTTCAAACCACCATAACCACAACAATAAACATGTCTATTTGATGTAATTTTTTAACTGGCTTCAATAGAAAGGAGAACATAATTCGTCTGTATTTTTTGTACGTACGTCACGCGATAACTCTAATTAGTGAACCGATTTTGATGAGCGGTATTGTTTCCATTTTACTTTTCATAAATCGGAAATCGGTTTTTTTATGACTCCGTACTGAGATTATTTAAACACCGTCTGAAATGCGCCGCGAGATTACGTGAATTTGTGTGTTCGTACAAGCCGCGCTGCTACGTTTGTATGGAGTTGCCCTACTTGTCACACTATGCTAGCAAAGTACCGTTCGAACAAATTATGCAGCTGCCCGACATTTCGTTCAACTGAACCGCTCAATAGGACGAAATCAATGTTCCAATATACGGGTATTTCCACATAGCTAACCCCATGCAATGCCTGTTAGTGAACAGTCGGATCTTGACGCTTGATCGCTTTGAAATTTCAATTTTTAGGTGGCACCCTGCAATTCTAGTTTTATTGGGTGCTTTACATTGGGCGACTCAATAGGATGCAATAAAACAACTCACGATAGTAACGAAATAGAGGCGTAATAAACGCGACAGATGTTTAGCGACTACCTATCTACTGTTTTTATTTAACGGTTCGTGACTAATAATACTTATCGTTTATACACGGTCAAACTCTACGAGCAGTGAATTTATGAAAACACTCAGAATATGCATACAAGAAGATGAACTTTTGAACATTTGATGAATTAAAACTACCTTACCTCCGCCATTTTCGCTAAGTCGAGGTCAAAGTTCGTTTTTTTAAAAATCAGTCATGTTCGCCTCTCGGGATTTCGCATTTCGCAATACGGGACTTAACACAGGAGATAATAAAAAAGTATTCAAAAAAGTATATCGAGAAAAAAACGCTTCCAATTAGAGCATTGCCAAATCAACCTTTAAAATAATTGCTCCTTGTAAAAATTACGCGCTATTTATAAAAATTAATCTTCATGCGTGAATATTGCGCCGGCCGTTGAAAGCTTGCCGTTCAACTAGTAATACTTGCTTCAGGAAGTAGACAAATTTTTGAAAAGGACCTTCTTACAATTCCCGTAGAAGTTTTGATATCGACCACTCTATTGACGCCGTCAGTGCCATGAAACATAGCTACAACTCGATCCAATTTCCATTTTAACGATGGAAGACTGTCCTCCTTTAGATCTACTGATGAAATGCCCTAATGTCAATAGCATTAGGTCTTCTGGATCATTCGAGTGGGGAGTAAATTGCTTCAATATATACAAGTGCTGTATAAAACTCTTCAAAAGTTAAGTTACAATTGCCCAACACTCTTTGTAAATGTTATTTGGTCGACTTGACACCAGCCTCCCATAGGCCTTCGAAATGTGGCGAATAAGAAATTTGTTGCTTGTTAAGTCACTAATCAGTTCAATGTGGATAGCGTTTGTCGTGAAACATATAAAAAGGGCTAAGTTTTTTTAAGTTTACTTATTTTCTTGATTTGAAGCTTATATTATTTTTGAACCCCGGTAGACAAAATCCGTCTTCGGTCTAGGACCATGTACGGGACTTAGGACAGGAGATAATAAAAATCGGTGTTCACCATTGACTTACAAATAAATGGACGACGGGTCTAATACAAAAACCGCGAAAAAAATGTCCCAAGTCAACCTATTTAAACGTAGTGACATGTAAAGGAATATGAAAAAGCTAAAACGTTGAATTTAAATTGTAATGTCATCGCAGTACTGTCTAATTTTGCTTGCTTCGCTGTCAGTCGAACAAACGAAGACTAAAGCGTGAATGACGCTCTGTATACGATTTTAACGCCCTATAAGTTCGGACACTTTTTAGCGCGGACCTGACGTCCATAGAATTGTAAGTCAATGGTGTTCACTGCTTATAGTACATTGATCAAAAACGCCTCCTATTGGAGCGTAGCAAAATGAACCATTAAAATAATTGCTTCTTATAAAATTTAGGCGCTTGTTATAAAAAATAAGTCTCCATGAACAGCCACCCTCACAGGTAATATTTTCTTCAAAATTAAATGGGACCACAACTGAGGCGGGTGTCTTTCAAACACCAAGAGAACCATCAAAATCGGTTCACTAATGCGTTGTCGAGTTATCGCGTAACATACATACAAAACAAACATACAGACTTTATGTGATCTGTGACACAGACAAATTGAGAACCTCCTCCTTTTTGAAGCCGGTAAAAATACAGTAATGGATACACATTCAATCACATCATCAGAAGTTCAGCAGACTGCAATTAATGTGCTTGAAAAAACAAGAACATTTTCATTTAGCCATATAATTCTAACAGGTCAAATATTACTTTTAATATTAATTAATACATTTTTTTACCTTTTCTGTTTAGTCTTTTATTATTTCCTCACATTGTTTGAGAAAATCACTATACATATAAGCCTCGGCGGGAACAGGGATTGCTTGATTCGTGTTAACACATTCAGCTCATGCACATCGAGCAATCCCTTACTTCCCGTCCTCTGCAATAATGTACTATTATTGAATATATATATATTCAATAATATATAATATATTTCAACATAGCCATATTTAATCAACATAGCCCCGCACTAGGGAAACCCTGTGTCGCGGGTGCCATGGGCACACACATAGACAACCTCAAATTACACCCAAACTCACGAGAGAAATAAATGTAGACCATACAAATATTTCTCCCAGCCCGGGAATCGAACCTGGAGCCTCTGCGTGGCAGTCCGGCATGGTAACCGTTCGGCCACCGAGGCAGTAAAAAAATCAATAGTCTGCTAATAACATCTTTTTTTTTATAATATCAAGTGACGGAACTAATAAGTCGTGCGCCCTAGGGTAAGCTACACGCCTGGTATAACACTGCAGTAAGTACCGTTCAGAGCGTTAAATCGCAATAATTGCCACTGCAACTGTCACCCAGAGACATAAGTTGATAAGTCAAATGTGTCTATAATTTCACCAGCACCCTTTAAAACCGGAACGCAGTATTGCTGACATTACTGCTTAGCGGCAGAAATAGGTAAGGTGGCAGTGCTTCCCTAAATGAACTGTACTGCTATTTTCCTTGTGTTGAGAAAATAAACCATTGTGTATTTGTTTACTTTTTCCTCAAGTTCGTGCAAATTTAGGTTGCAATCCATTGCTATTATGACCAATTTAATGCTTCACCTTTGCATAAATGCTTCCTTCATATTTTTACTGCCGCATGAAGAGTGCGTGAACTAAGTGAGACGACCGCTTGCTTGCCATTTTACTGTGACCGTAAAACCTTTCAATGAAAGTGCCATAGGCCTCGATTATAAATGATAAACACTACAATTTAAATTTCGAATAGGTTGACTTGGGACATTTTTTTCGTGGTTTTTGTATTAGACCCGTCGTCCATTTATTTGTAAGTCAAAAAACATAATATAAACTTTATCCGGTCGCTATATCGTTGAAAGTTCAATACCTTAATTGCAAATTACGACGTTTTAATTTTATTTTGAAATTTTATTCAACGTGCTGCCATCTTTTATGTTTGTTGGCCTGGATAACACAATTTATAAAAACCACTATCTGATTTATAATTGTTCCTTTATTTTAACACACTGCGAGCATTGACACTTTTAGAAGATAATATTTTCTCAAAAATCTCACAACGACTGACTGTCTCGTCTTTTTCTTGACCTTATATACATGTTTTATTAGACTAAAACAGAGGGCGCATAGATACTTGTTTTTAAACTAATACAGAGGGCGCCGCGTATTTCGAGACAGCGCCGTCTACAAGAACTTTCTCTGTTTTAGTCCGGAAATCACATTACTTGTTTATTCTTAAACTAAAAAAAACATTGATTTAAAATTAGTAACTTAATCTAAAATTTTATTAAATTAATTAAGGTTTTAATAACATTATCATTTGATATATTTTAAATAAACCAATATGACATACTTTTATTCTGGCATGTAACTAATTAAATATAAATTAATATCTAGTGAACCATGGTACAATGTTTAACATGTTATAATGTCTTAATAAGACAAAAATTACAAAATATTTGCTTACTAACGATGGATATCACATTAAACAGTGTAATTTTATTAATTCTGTGTATTCAATAGTGACTCGTCTCGCCCGTCACAAAATCATGTCCCACCCGTCACAACTTAACATATTAATTTCCTTTAAAATTTATTAAAGTTATTAGTTAAGTGTATATCCGCTCACGCGATTCATGCGTCTCTGGAAGCATACCATACCTAGAGGTGCCGGTGATGATTTTATACCGATTTATCGGATATCGAAGTTATAACAGGTAAAAGAACTAATACTAATTGCTATTTCGGTAACTACTCTAGCAAACCATAAAGTTTTTAATGCCTGGGTCTGTCATTTAAAAAAAATAAACAACTTCAAAAATACGTCACGACAATCGTGTGTGTTATTGTTTGGGCTGGTGATGTCGGTGTTTATTTATTGAAAACGTACCGTAAGTTGCGTTTTTTAAGTTTACCCTGAATATAAATGTTTATAAACTATACTTTAAGGAGTAATTTCATGGTAAACATTAGAACCACTCAAACGGAATATTATCATATTTACCCAAGTACACCAAAAATTTCATTAGTGCGTTTTAAGTGCAGTATTTGCGGAATATTACTGCATTTTATTTGAGATGTTTTTGTTGTAGTACGGAGGGTATTTATTTAGCAATGCAGAATAATTATTTTTATTTTTAAAAACTTGTATTTAAACTAAATCCTTTTCTAATTTGCGAAACCAAATAGCCGCCATTTTGCGGTAGGATGAGCGCATCGCGTGAGCGGATATACAAAATAGAATTTTAGCGTTCAAGTTATCACATATAAAAAACTTGCTGAACAAAATATTAATACTTTGTCTTGATCTTGGCAATGAAGCCATCAACTCAAATAGGCGGGTGTCGTGAATGTCCCACTCGTCACACTTAGAAAATTAAAAGTGTCATAAATAATGTCATAAATTTATGTAAATAAATAGTCGCAGTTAAATTGCATATCTGGCTTCATGATACTTTCATTTTAACTCTAACTAACCAATGGTTAAGGAGAAATTACTTAAAGTTCAAGAAAAAAGGAGTCAAAATGTCCCACTCGTCACTTTGGAATAGCCCACAACCATACCATACAAGCGAAAATGACGGACAGAGCTCAAATAGGTCTTTTGAGACCTAATGTTGGCACGCGTTCGACGCTAACTAATCACTTCTACTGTATTTATTGCTCTGTGTAACGACGTCACTCGGAGCTTAGAATTGTCCATATACCATTGACTTACAAATAAATGGACGACGGGTCTAATACAAAAAGCACGAAAAAAAGTCCCAAGTCAACCTATTCGAAATTTAAATTGTAATGTCATCGCAGTATGGCGCTGTCAGTCGAACAAATGAAGACTAAAACGGAGTTTGGCGCTCTGTATACGATTTTAGCGCCTTACAAGTGCGGACACTTTTTAGCGCGGACCCGACGTCCATATAATTGTAAGTCAATGCCATATACATACGCGCACACACTCATAGCCGTATCGCGGTTGCCATAGACACACATATGGACAACCACAAACTACACCCAAACTCACGAGATAAATAAGTGTAAGCCATACAAATATTTCTCCCGGCCCGGGAATCGAACCCGGGACCGTAACCGTTCGGCCACAGAGGCAGTTCATTATTATTATTATTTTAGTTTTACCAACAAGTACAGTACAAATACAACAAGTACGGTACAAGTAATTTGAAAAAATTAAGAAGTTATTCATCACAATATTCTCGATTATGGGAGTTTAATCATGAAATGGAAATGAAAATTTATAAATTAACTTTTTTCGTCGAATTTATAATTTTTTTTATTTTACAAGTACGGTTGTTTTCAAATCTGTCTTAAATCAGCAGTATGATAAGCCTCTTACAATACTTGTCTTATTATGCCAGTTAAAGAAAGAAAAATAAAGAAATATCTTAATAATAATAATTTTTTCACCTCACTAGCTCGGAAAGGCTTTCTTTTTCATTAGAAATCTGCGCGCGTAAACACAAATACAAAACGAACGTACAAAAGGTTTTTGAAATTCGTACTAGACGATGGATTGTGGTGGAAATAAAAGAGATTCGCTCTGGACCTTTTGGAGGGAAAAGCGTGGTTTTTATTTTGACTTTCAATTATTTTGTGAATTCTAGTTTAAAGTGGAATAGGATAGTGGTATTGAGCCTTAATTGAATATTAAAACGCGACATTATACGAATCTCGAACTAAAATACCCGTATCGGCCCGTTTTAAGGAATCCCGAGTCAATCCAAGCACCCCGCCTCAAATTGCCTATCCTCTTTGTGGCGGCCATGTTTACAGAAACATAATTAAACTTCATGTTTAGGCTTGATGGCTTTGCCAAAGCCTTAATAAAGTTTTAAAAAAAATTAAAAAAAAGACAGCGACACGTTCAATTAAGCGATTTGTCGTACATTACTTATTTATGTAACATAAATCCGTTGGTATATTTATTCTTATTATTGTTGACATTAAATTGACAATGACAACTAATAGTGTTTGTTAAATTATTTTAATTCGTCGAAGAACGAAAATAATTTCAATAATCACTTAATCACACAAAATAAAAGTACAAGCAAGAATTGATGTGGTATAAATTCAGAACGCATCCGAAGATAAACTTTGTCTTTTCATGAAATAGGTTTTATAGTTCAACGATTTTTATTTCGTCTACCATTTCCCTCGCTATAGTTTGGCTCGGCAGCAAAGTTATTTTGCGTCTCGTGTCTTGACACCACAGACATTTATCTAATGTACATATGTGCTTGACACCCTCGCTACGCTCAGGGATCTATACTTGAATTAGCTTCCTTATAACAAATAACTATTTTTTTCTTTGGGAAAGGCGAGAATCTAAAATAGTAAATCAATATATATTCGTTCGTTTAGTGGCCGAACAGTTACCATGCTGGTCTGCCACGCAGAGCTCTCAGGTTTGATTCCCGGGCCGAGTGAAAAATGTGTATGGCCTACATTTATTTCTCTCGCGATTTGGGTGTAATTTGTGGTGTTCACGGGGTTTCCCAAGTGCAGGGTTATGAGTGAATACGTTATTTATTTATTCTACAGATGATATTTTTATAGATATTAATGGATAATTCTATTTACTAAATACCTGGTAAAGTAAAATTTCAAACCGATCAGTAGGTAGCACATAGCAACAATTATATGTAACAGGTTTGGATAAGAATTGTAAAAGGTAACGTCGTAATTGCAACAAAACGAAATAAGACAAAAATAAATAAAACGTATTAAATCTGTATTTTGTTACTTTTAACTTTTTTGTGTAGTGGCTTTTTTGTGGTTTTTAAAGTTAGTTGAATTTTTATTTTTATACTTTTGCTTAACTGCAATGTCATCAAGTTTCAGTTTTTCTTAACTAGGACATTACGGTTTGGAACTGAAGAAAACCGTCAGACACCAAGAGAAAAATCTACTGGATTCCAGTAAAATATAATAAGCAGGAAAGGCATAAAAAGTTACGTAATCAAGTATAACAGTAATAAAGAAGAAAAGCAGCGGCATTTTGTCCGCGTAGGGAATTAAATTCTGACCCGCGGTTCTTGTCGCCGCCAAAGTAATGTTCAGGCATATTCTATTAAAGTTTTAACTATAAATTATACAAAAAGTTTCGCTTTGTTTTGCTCTTCAGGTTTTGTGGGTAAAAATCGTTACCTAAAGGAATTCACCTTGCTGTACATAAATTTCTTACGGTTACCGGCACGCTATGATGGCGGCACGTTTTGACAGATTACAATAGTGGTGAGAAATCTAAATTAATTATCGGAAAAAATATAATCAAATGCCGTGTCACATCTATAAGTTTTTAGATTTATAACTAGTATTGCAAGGGGTAGCTGATTTAAAAGTTTTAATAAAACGGAAACAGAAATATTTACTTAAATCGTCATTAGGAAACCATTTTGTTTTGCATTGATCTTTGACGCGAGTTTGCCAGAGGTAGAAGTTGTGCTGGCCAGCGATCACTTATGTGACGATCGTATTAGATTTCATTTTTTTAAATTTCCAAATTCGGAAAATAAATGCCGAGTTGAGTCGTAAAATTATAAATCCATAAATTTTACTGCACGTCACTATTGACAACACAGACCACATTTGAGAACAAGTACGTTGAAGGAGCCGATTGCTGTACATTGTTCATAACTATGAACCATTGACTTACAAATAAATGGACGACGGGTATAATACAAAAACCACGAAAAAAATGTCCCAAGTCAACCTATTTAAACGTAGTGACATGTAGAGGAATATAAAAAAGCTAAAACGTTGAATTTAAATTGTAATGTCATCGCAGTACTGCCTAATTTTGCTTGCTTCGCTGTCAGTCGAACAAACGAAGACTAAAGCGTGAATGACGCTCTGTATACGATTTTAACGCCCTATAAGTTCGGACACTTTTTAGCGCGGACCCGACGTCCATATAATTGTAAGTCAATGCTATGAACGAATAATACGAATCTTGATGAGCGGACAAACGTCAAAACGGCCATCATAGCGTGCCGGTACTATAGTTAATTGGAAACTGCACAGAGTTACGAGGTGCCGAATGAATTAATGGCGCCATTTGAAAGAAATAAAGTGAATAGACTTATTTGTCTACCACAAATGACACGAAAAAAAGAAATCAAACAGAAAAAAAATTCAAGTCATAATCAAAAAGCTTCACACGCAAGACACAAATAATTAATTACATAACTTTTTTATAAAATAAAACCAACTTCAAAAGTTCGTGGAATGACATCTTTTTTGTCAAGTTCTATTGATATCGGTTACGGGTAAGTGCGTAAAACGTTCATTCCCTAGTTTGCCACACTTAGAAGTGGAAGGTTTTCTTCAAATTTAAATGGGACCAATACTAAGGTATACCTTTCCATCATTGACTTACAAATAAATGGACGACGGGTCTAATACGAAAACCACGAAAAAAATGTCCCAAGTCAACCTATTCGAAATTTAAATTGTAATGTCATCGCAGTATCACGCTGTCAGTAGAACAAATGAAGACTAAAGCGGAGTGTCGCGCTCTGTATACGATTTTAGCGCCTTACAAGTGCGGACACTTTTTAGCGCGGACCCGACGTCCATATAATTGTAAGTCAATGCTTTCCATCAAAAAAATAATCAACAAAATCGGTTCACAAGTGCCGTAGTAATCGCATAACAGAACATAAACAAAAACCCTCCTTTGCGTGTGCTAGCGGCGGTAACAAAAGGGTTACTGACTCAGTATTTGCTGTGAGATCGCAAGCTTATAGGTATACCAATTGGTATTCACCATTCACGCGGTTTGAAACAATATTGAAACAAAAACTTTATACTAATATTACTTCTACGCACTCACATAATCCATCCCACAATTAATACATTTACTTATAATGTCAATGT
>NW_020656077.1:5276278-5306278 GCF_003589595.1 Hyposmocoma kahamanoa
CCCCCAACCGGGGCCCCCAATCGGGCCCCACAACCGGCCCCCCAACCGGGCCCCCAACCGGGGACCCCAACCGGGGTTCCCAACCGGGTTAATCTGATTGAATTATTGATTGAAATTTAATTGATTAACGCCTAACACTGGTCGCGGGTGCCATGGACACACACGTAGACAACCACAAATTACATCCAAACTCACGAAAGAAATAAATGTAGGCCATACAAATATTTCTCCCGACCCGGGAATTGAACTTGAGACCTCTGCATGGCAGTCCGGCATGGTAACCCGAGGCCGAACGGCCACGGAGGCAGTAAAAATATTTTCAGTAAGTACTACATTGTGTTATCATAGTTATCATTTAAAAGTGTTATTTTATGCACTAGTATATTATATAGTATTTAATTTATATTTAAATTAATCGTAAATATAAATTACAAAAGCAATCAAAATAATCAAATAACTAACTGTCTCTTTCCGACTCATAGCTTGCGTAAAAGACTGAACGAGACCCAACACGTCAATTTCAATTGTTTCAAACACAAGCGTTTGAAATATTTAGAACAAAAATTTCATAGAGTCGCTTTGACGCTAATGTTATTATTAAAATATTTTTAATACATGTTAGTAATACTTTCAAATATTGTTGTACTCTTTCTACGGCTTGGGGTTACGAATCAGAAGGCCGAAAACACATTTGCCCGAAATAACGTTTGCATGAATTTCCATAATCCCGAAACTATTTTTTTAGGTTTTTTTTTTAAAATTTTTACAAAACAAACCTAAGCTAACTTAGTCTTTTCTTTGTAATAAGCATCCAAAACTCCCTAAAGCATAACGGTTTTATTATGAATCGGTTTTCAGGATTATGAAAGTTTGGCTTTACGTTAAATTTGAATTAAAAAAAATCTAAACATCGGTACTTTGAATACAGGAATTTATCTAGTAAACATAGCTTGAACTTAAGGAGAAAGTGACAAGTATTAACAGAGAACATCTTACACCGACAAAATGCATTAAAAATCAAAAGTTGGATGAATGACAAAATATACCAACTTAAGAAACAAAGAAGGTAATTGAAGCAGACTGACACTGCAAATTAAATACGATATTTTTATAAAAGTTTAAGCAATTTGTAGCCTTCACATGCAAACAATGCATAATAATCCAAATAGTACAACCTTGATAGCCTAACGGTTTGCACTGTGGGCACTGGATGAGAAGTTCCCGGGTTCTATACCGGTAGGATCAATTTAACAAATTAACTTTTCTAAATGGTTCTGGTGTTGGTATTCTATTGTAAGACAATCACCTGGTCTGAAACTAGGGAACTCTCTGTACATACTCCCCATGAGTATCAGAACAACAGAATCCCAGAGCAGAACCAATTTACAAAAGTTCATTTCCCAAATTGGTTCTACTGGGAATCGAACCTGGGACCAAGAACGATGGAATTTATTTCGGGGCACAACTCAGAACACCCAGGCCAAAACAACTTTCGAAAAGTTCACATTTAGTTTTATAGTCGATTGAGCTGATTTTTTACGGTTTTTAAAAAAAATCTCGAATAACTCGAGAAATCGGGTACGAGAATTCTCGAAACTCAAGAAAAAAAACATCAGACACCCTAACTCGTAAATAATGGCATTGTATAAAATTCAACATTTACATATAAAATTTATTTATAAATAATAAAGGCTACTCCATTATACCTGTGTTCAAATACTTTTCACTAGAAGGGGAATTCCCTACAAATTGGCAACGCTGGATACAAGTCGTAATTCGCGCTCGGGCTGGTCATGGCCGGCATTTGTTTGTTGACAAATAAATAAACATTGTGAAGTAATTCCGTGTTGTGAAATGATAAAAACAATTGAAATGAGCGCGTAAACTACTGTACTTCAATGTAGTGTATGTGTATTGTGCCGTTTATCAATGGAATACAGTGAAATCATTGTGTGAAATGTGGTTGGCGTGAAAAAATAACCTCAATGTTGTAATGAAAATTGTATTTCTACCATCATAAGTTAGGTATGTCATTAAAATATTCCTTATATTTAAATGATAGTAAATGTATCCACCTTTCTAGTCATATTATAACACATTCCATACAATTATGCAGAATAACGTTTTTTTTTGCGACAAATTGGATTATTTCCAATTGTTTTTTTGACCAAGTGTTTTGAAAAGTGTTTTAATGCATAAAGCGCTCATTATTTGGTAACAGCTTATAAGGGTTTTGTAATACTGTCAAAAGAAACAATCGCTTAGAAACATCGCGTTTTGTAGACAATCATAAAAATCTCATAGGAGGAATATTCTTCGACAAGTTCAACTACATTAAAGCAAGTAAAAATAATCTTTTCGTATTCTAAAGTTTTTCTATAGATCAAGCTATAGACAAAATGTTCCCAACTGTGTTTTGAAAAAAGCTTTAAATTCTTATCGCCATTTTTATTTTCAAAGAATGACTATGAAGTAGCCGAGAAAAATTTCTTTTCTTTTTAAAAAGTAAATCTAAGTTGAAAAAGCCTAGAACTTCTTGGAAATGGTTTGTTTTGTGAGTTATTTTGTATATTTAAGCTTTCTATAAATATTTAAAACCGAAAATCGATAACTGTATTTTTATTAAGTTTATATTTTATACTTAAATATTTAAAATTTAGCGAGCGCATTACTTTTATGACAGGTTTTACATCACTTTTCACAATGTATTTAAAGTCGCACGTTAATTTGCGCTTTCCAACCGATTAAACATTGCGCGAAAAAGTCAGAAATATTATATCTAATTTCGCCATGTTGCAATTTATATAGTTTATATTTTGTAAGCCATTAAACATGAAGTCTATTAGTATTAAGAGAATTGCGTCCTATGTTTGTAACGCTTTAGTATTTTGGTTTTAAAATAGCATTACTAAGAAAACTATCATAGACTATAAATTATCTAAAAACTATCTACAAGACTAAATAAAAACTTTCTACATTCTACAAATGGTCTTGTAGCATTCTAGAAGGGTTACTTCAGAAAAAAGATAAGAATGACTCTTAACACTACCTACAGATAGTTTCTCAAAGCACTCTTGTGATCTACTAATAAAGTTGTGCCCACTTTTACTTTAAATTATCTAGAAACCTTCTTTGAGATATCTTGAGGGAATTTGAACTCTTAAAATATTCAATCGAATTAAATTCTATTAGATGTCTTATAGTATATATTTAGATATGGGTGTGCTGCTTGGGGGGGGAGGATAAGGGTGCTTTAGGAAATGGTTTTCTCACTGCCAGTCTCACAGACTCACAAGACTGATCAGATAAGCTAACGGCTAAAGGTGTCTTGGCCGCAGTGAGAGGATGCTGTAGTCAGGAGTGCTCCGTTGTCAATAAGACAGCGTTGATGTCTGAATTCAAAGAGGGTTTTATTTACAAAACTTAAGCTATTTATACAAAACGGTATTTAAGTGTGTGACTATAAACAATATTATTTTTAAATGTATACATAAAGTTAAATACTCTACTCAGCAGCCTAGTTCAGAACCGTCACTGCACTGCTGAGTAGTCTATTGTCATCACTTAGCAAACGTCCGGTCAGGTTGTCTGTTTACGTCATGTGCACGTGAACAGTAGACAATTAGCTACTGCATCGCGTTTGCATCGGAATTGCTTCTCCGGGGAATCTGAATTACGAAAGAGTTTATT
The DNA here is from genome assembly GCF_003589595.1 of Hyposmocoma kahamanoa. Lineage (NCBI taxonomy): Eukaryota > Metazoa > Arthropoda > Insecta > Lepidoptera > Cosmopterigidae > Hyposmocoma > Hyposmocoma kahamanoa. The sequence goes on from NW_020656077.1 coordinate 5,279,969, forward strand.
TTTTTAATGATACCAAGAGACGGCGAGAACAAGTCGTGCACCTGGTGGTAAACGACACGCCTATTCATAACAGTTGCAGTGCCATTCAGAGCTATAAATCGCAAAGAACTGAGGGGCACTGCCCCAGCGCCCGTCACTCAGGGTAGCTTTCGACAACAACGACGTTGTCGTCGACAACGTCGACAACGTAATTCATCAATTTTATTATTATTAATAGTCCAATAATCACAAAAAAATATATGATTGCTAGTAGTCCTTAAATAATTGATTGTTTTGAGCAAAATTATAATTTATCAAGCACATTTCTACGAAATAAAATTTAAAGTTTTGCCTTCAAATTGAACAAAAAGCAATTTCTCTTTACATGCAAACATCCGTTGTTTATAAATTTTACACGAAAAATAGATGATTTAATTTCAGATAGAATGTATTGTTCCCTTTTTTTTTAACTTAGATAGTTCATAAGTTATGTGTTATTATTTGAGAAAAAAAAAATGTCCTTTCCACCCGCGAGCTCTGCGCAATATCTACACTCAGTCGCCTTTCAGGCTTTGCTACTGGTAGACAGCGCGTGTGTTTTTAAGCGCGTTTATGCCACAAAAAGTTGTTGTTTATAATTAATTTAACTTTTATTTGTGTTAAATTTAATTTATTGGCTTTGTTTTCATATTTTAGATTTTTATAAATTAGTTGTTTCCTTATATTCACTGAATCTTTTTTAATAACTACCAAAGACTAGACAATATAATAGATAAGATATAAAAATAAATCAAAGGTGAAGCGTGGAATTTGTACATTATTCATGCAAATAATATGGCACTGCATGAGAAAGTTCCAGGTTCGATTCCCAATAGGACCAAATTAGGAAATTAACTTTTTTGGAATGGTTTTCACCTTGGTGTTAAGGGTAGTGCCAATGAGGAAATTCCGTAGCTCTTGATCCCGGATTTAATTCCCGGTAGAACCAATTTCGGAAATGAATTTTCCATTTTCATTCAATTCATTTCCCAAATTGGTTCTACCGGGAATCGAACCCGGTACTAAGAGCTACGGAATTCCCTCAGCGACACTATCCAGAATACCAGGTTTAAACCATTTTATAGAAAAGTTCATTTCCCTAAATGGTTCTGCCGGGAATCGAACCTGGAACCTTCTTGTGCAGTGCCTACAGTGCAAACTGTTGGGCCACCAAGACCGTCTTATTTGGACTATTATATGTACTTATATATTATTTGTATGTAAAATCTACAAATCGCTTAAAACATGACCACCTATTCGTAAAGCAGATTCCCGTGAGAAGAAATATTCACTTTATTTAGCACATATGAAGTTCTATATTGTATTGCTATTTCCAAAGTTCGCCCTAAGCAGTCCGATATCGCTCAACCAATGTTTGAGCTTTCTTGAAATATACTTCATTGTTGAGAAGCCTAGTCACACTTCGTAGTGCCTGTGGTGGCACAAGCTGGTGACGTCAGGCTGCGCTTTGTGTCACGCTGCACCGCGGGACACAAAGACATACCCACTCTATTTAGTAGAAATTGAACTATATTGCATTGCATTCACTACGCAGTGTGCCTTTTTTCCGTCCACCGCCGCTTGCTGCAATTTTGTTTTATAGAAAATAGAAAACAAAGAAAATAGAGTCTCGTGACGACGAACTCATGCTTCAATCAGAAAATAGTACTCCAACTTCAATTAAACTCACTGTTTAGATTTTTACGCTTTTTAATGTTAACAATTTAGTTAATAAAGTACCTATTTTAATGTATATTTATTTAACCTCGCGCAAAGAACCTACATATCGATATACTGTACTGTGTCTGTGTACCTCTTATTGTTGGGCATTTCCATCAGTTAAAAACAAATTAGTCATATTCACTTTTATTTCTTTTTAGTATAACCTAAGTGTTTATTTACGTATTGCATAAAACAAATTGAACAAGTAATACATAAAAGTTATACTTTTAATGACGCATAATTAATTAGTAAATATTGACGTTTGTTAAATGCATTTAAAATATAGGTTATATAAGTATTTGACTCTTTTATAGTTGAAAATAGTATTAGGTAGTATTAGTTGTTAATTGATATTATGTAACGATCGAATCATTGCACGATTTACCTAATACTTTCACTATTTATGCTATTACGTTTTTGACCCTAAAATATTATGTCAGGTTTATTTTTACGATGGTTTATTCTCGAATGTCTCTGAGGGAACAACAACGTAGGTATAGATTGCAAAAAAACACTTATGACTTTTCTGTATTCTAATTTACAACTTATCTTTATTTGACTTTGTGTAAGTACAAGCGAGTGGGCGATAGATGGCGTATGAAATTGTTACTACTGTTAGAGGTGAAATCGTCAAAGTCATTCGCGACTGTTCAAGCCTTAAGCATGAGTTCCGGTTGACCCGATGCTGCGTGCTAAATTTATAAGCAAGGAGAAAGAAGGACGCCTTACACACAACTAAAGATGGGTTTTTACCCGATAAGTATCCGTCAAAGAATAAATATCCAATAAATACCCGTTTTTACTGAGTATTTATCCTAAACATGAATAAATATTTTTTGTGTTTCTTATAATAAAATTCATTAGAATTCATTTTTTATTAAATAATTACGTGCGATTACTTCTCATTTTGCCATTGTTTTATGTAAGGGCCCTCACCGGCGAGCATTCGCTTGTGAACATTCGTTTTTGAGCATTACATTACAAACTACCTCCTTCACCGGCGAGCATTCGCATGAAAAGATTCGATTAGGCTGCGATTCCACCAGAGATGTGCGAGTTAGCAAGGCGTGCATGCGAGTGCCTCTGAGAGCCCGCGAGTGCCTGCGAGAGCCCGCGTGTGCCCGCGAGAGCCCGCGAGTGCCTTTGAGTGCCCACGAGTGTTTTTGAGTGCCCGTGAGAGCCATGAGCGCTTTTCATTGCCTTTAAGTCCAGTGCCAGCGAGTGCTTTTGAGTGCCCGTGAGTGCCTTTGAATACGTTTGAGAGCCCGCGAGTGTCTTTGTTTGCTACCGAGTGCCTTTGTGTGCTTTTAAGTGCCATTGAGTGCCTTCGTGTGCCCATGAGTGCCTTTGAGTGCCAAAGACTGTATTTGAGTACTAGCGAGTGCCTTTGAGTGCCAGCGAGTGCATTTGAGTGTCTGTGAGTGCTATTGAGTGCCTTTGAGTAGTAGCGAGTGCTTCTGAGTGCCTACGAGTGCCTTTGAGTGCCGGCGAGTGCCTTTGAGTCCTTTTGAGTGCCTTTGAGTGCCGGCGAGTGCCTTTGAGTGTCTTTAAGTGCCAGCGAGTGCCTTTGAGTGCCAACGAGTGCCTTTGAGTGCCAACGAGTGCCTTTGAGTGCCAACGAGTGCCTTTGAGTGCCAACGAGTGCCTTTGAGTGCCAACGAGTGCCTTTGAGTGCCAGTGAGTGCTTTTGGGTGCCTTTGAGTGCGTTTGAGTGCCCTCAAAGGCACTCGCTAGATGTATTTGTCCACCTATAGCTTACGTATTGGTTTAGTACGAGTTAGTTTCGCCCGTGGGAACTAGATGGCGCTATATTAATGAAAACCACAAGGTGGCTATCTATACTTTAGTACTTATATTCATCTATGAACTGATGCGAAGTGCACGGACTGCAGACCTCGTCTAAGGCGCGGAGTTGCGGACACAATTCTCCTAAGCAGCTCTCTCCGTCTCTTTCGCACTCATGTTAATTAGTCGGTAGCGAATTGAGGCTTTGGCAAAATAGTGGCCAAGTGATTTAAAATTGAATTTCCTTTGTATTAGAATTATTTATCGTTTAAGTATTTCCAATGAATTTTGTAGTTTTAAAAAATAAAATATTGAACAACCAGAAACCCTTATATTCTATATACGAAGCTCAACAACTGTACAATAACGGACTAACTTAGTAATTTAATAAAAAATCCATGCAAAATGTTAGACAGCTGTTTAATATTGTGTGTAGAGATTTTTTTAACAAACTATGCATTTAAAAGATAATAACATTCACTCAAAAATACAGGGATTTACCGTACTTAAACGTATTCTTTTTATCACTGCGTATAGAATAAAAGGTATAACAAGTAATATACTGTACGTAACATACTACTAAATTGTATGAATGTATACAATTAAGCTTAAAAATATGGTTTGTTTTACTATATAAATAATAAACCACGATTACAAATACTTATCCACGTTATTGGATAAATATCGAGTAAAAATGGATAAATATGGATATTTATCCATATTTATCTTTCTACTGAGTATTTATTCCAATGATATTTAGCCATGACCCATCTCTACACACAACTAAAACAAGTTTGAAGTAGAAATAACCAAATGCTTTATTTAAGTTTAAAGCTATAAAATGTATGTACGTTAATGTTAACATAATGTTACATTACGAAGTACTAAGATTTTACTTTTCCGAGGTTATATTTCGAGTTTACAAGTTATACTTTTAGTTTTACTAGTTACACATTTATAAGGTTAACCTTAATTACACTTAGAGCTACTACACTGCACTAAGAGTTTTTAAAAGTACTTGTGTGGCACAGTCATGACACTTATGCGTCACTGACCTGGAGGTTACTGGATCCACTTTTAGGTTATATACCAGACTCGCTACGAAAGTGGCGTAGTTTCTACAGGAGTAACGCAAATACGTGTGCATGCCGATCACCCGTTGAGCACACGACACGTGGTCGTTCACGGCCGAACAGAAATTACGGCGATTATATTCAGCCATTTAGTTAACGGCGAAACTTGAAATTACAAATAAAAGAAAGGCCTAAAATGTTTTTCTCAAAGATGCTCGGATTTGTTCGCTTTGCTTTGAAACCACAAACCTAATCAATTTTAAAAAACAACTCCTTACTTACACTGTCCGCAAAATCTGTATAAGAATCCATCCGTTACTTTAAATTTCTGCGTATTGACTATTGCATGCAATATTGAAATGATTAAAGAAAAATACCATACAGCCAAATCGTCCGCTCACTTTTCCAGCGCAGGGTGTGTGAGCTTTTTTATTCTGTTAATCTCTGTCAGTCTACCTATTTGCGTAAATCCTGCTATCATTGCAGTCCGACTCATTAGCCGTATTATATCATTCATTCTTGAGAACAATAAATAGACTGGCGGCTCGGATGTCGACTTGCAGGCAAAAATAAAGCCAGTCTTAAGAGACTGGCTTTATTTTTGCCTGGCATAAGTGCCAGTCGCATGAACATGACACTATTTTAAACTGGCTCAAGCCGATACCGAGTTAATAAGTGTGATGACTCCTTTAAATTATATTTTTTTAATTACATGCCCATATTTTGTAATTTGTCACTATACTCTAACCAAATTCAGGAATGTTTAATAACAAAACGTTTCTAGGCAACCAAAGATGGCAGATGTAAAGAATATTTTTTTGTTAATCCTGATTGTGTAATTGGAATTTCAATAGGTAGGTAGATAATGGGGTTCTGTAGAAGTAATACGTACTTAGCCAATTGTTATAAAGTTTGCAAAGTGCGTAATGATATGTATAATTTATAAATAAAGTAATTAAGTTTTTGAATCTTTTGAGTAGATGACAAGATTCTATATTGTAAGTGTAATTTTATATTAATTTACTACTTAACTTGAATTACTTCTCGACCTCGAATGTTTACAATGCCTCCAGTGAAATGTAAATGTATATTGTTAAAACAAAGTTTCATGTGTTGCAACGCCATAATCAGTGTACTGCAGACAAACCCCGTAAGACGAAAAAGAACACTGAGACATTCTTCTGTTTTTCCCATTCAGTGGCAAATTTAATTATATTCGTGGATTCCCATTAGTATTACAATTGATGAGGGACCAATGGAGACGCAAAGTCTGGCAGCTACCGTGTCCAACACATTAGCGTAGCCAAACAAAGGAGGAACGTTGCAAGGGAACTATTTGGGACCTAACCGTGAGGACTCAATTTCTTCAATATAAATTAATCATAGTTTTGTATTTAATTTCTTTGTTTAATGTATAAAATATCCATTCCATTACACACCATTCTATCACAGCTAAAAGTATTTTAAAATGGCATTTATTTAGGTTATTTCAAAACATTTTAATCAGTATTTCATTATACGAATTTAAATAAAATGTTACCTTGATATTTTGCGTTGAAAATCAACTTTCCATCCGGCTTAAACTAAGTTTACAACATTGGTAAATTAAGAGTTTGTTTACTATTTTCATTGTGATACTCTTTTGTGTCCAGGTTACACAAGTTAGTAACAGTTGCAACTGGAACACAGTGCTTGATTGTTACCCGTCCATTCATACAGGGCCGGTCACAGGTGGGAACTCCATGTAACATTATTATTTCCAATTTTATTAACGACACAGTAATTCTCAATTCAAAATTTTACACAAATGGCAACAATACCTGTACCCTCATGCATAGGCTAATTCAGATGTAAATTTTATTTACCAAGATATTTTGAATTTTACTACTTTTCGATAATTTTCGAAAAATCTATTTCTTTGCCTATAAGGTAAGCTCCATATTTCCCCGAAAGTTAAAGTAAATGCAAGAACTAGTTATTTTGTATGAGCTATAACATTCTTTGTACATTACGTACATAGGTAGGAAACAAATCTGGTATTGTCATAAATAAATAAATGTTTTGTTAATTACCATTATTCTTACCAGTAGTAGGTATAGATTAGAAGTATTAGATGCCAGTAGCATGGATTACAGGAACGATGTAAGTTAAATATGCAAAACAAACGTATGTCTATTTGCGAAAAAATAACAGCCGATGCAAATCTTTATTTATTTTGTCTGCAGAATGCTAACTCAACTAAAAGTTTTTATCCGAGTAAAGGGCCACAATATTTCTGTAACCGACCTTGAATTCAGAGACGAACTTTTTACCCCATTGACTTACAAATAAATGGACGACGGGTCTAATACAAAAACCACGAAAAAATGTCTCAAGTCAACCTATTTAAACGTAGTGACACGTAAGGGAATATGAAGAAGCTAAAACGTTGAATTTAAATTGTAATGTCATCGCAGTACTGTCTAATTTTGCTTGTTTCGCTGTCAGTCGAACAAACGAAGACTAAAGCGTGAATGACGCTCTTTATACGATTTTAACGCCCTATAAGTTCGGACACTATTTAGCGCGGACCCGACGTCCATATAATTGTAAGTCAATGTTTTACCCCTTTATTTTTGATATTTTACTTTGATAACATTGGTTACAAAATAAATTCATAGCAGAGAGCTTATTTTAAGCTCTCGGAACAATGCAATCGTGTTGCGACCAAAACAGAAGTGACAATGGGAATTAACATTTACGTTGCAAAGAAGGATATCACAAAGTCACTCAGAGACGGGGAATCGGACTCAGAGTTGGTCATGGTAATTATTAAAAAAAAAAACCAAATAATTATAAATCACAAACAGGTAATTGAACGGCCGGTACAATCAGTGTCAGTGTAAACCGGGCCGAATCGTCATTTCGCGCATCCGTTGTTGAAAAGGGATTAATTAATTAGCGAGTTCTTCATTGTCTATTCTATTCTTTATGGTGGCACCATTGGTATTAGTTTTTTTGATAAACTTCAACTTTGAGGAGACAATGGCGAATACTGGTATAGAAAGAACTTTAATTTCTGTTTATCATAAACTCTATTATGGGTATTATACCAACATTTCAAGTAGACCAGGGGCAGTAGTAGCACAGTAGGAGAACATTAGAGTTTATGATACCAAGTCACAGAACGAACAAGTCGTGCGCCTAGTGGTAAAAGACACGCCTGTCAGTTGTTCATCTGTGGCGCTTAGTGCGACTCACCAAGGGAGCAGCGGGAAAAACTGTTTCACTAGATCAAATTGTTTAGACATTCACTATTAAATAATTAAGTCAAGTACAAGAAGCGTACTGTTAGTACGAGAATGTCACTCCTCTGCACTGTCATTCCGTTTGTACGTTTCGCTCCTGTTATATTTGCTCACGTTCATGAGAACCTTAACACATGATAGTGGCTATCATGCATGACGTAACACCTTGTCCATTCTCGCCGACGGCTTTTATGATGTTGACTGGGTGTACCCATGCATGGACACACAAAGGAATTTATGGGCAGCAGTTGTACATCGACGTGGTAGTCAGGCGACTTCTCGAATTAAGCCATTGCACTAAAGAAAATGTTTACGTACTCATAGCCCCTGAACTACGGAATTCTGTATTGCGTGTCATGGACACACGTAGAAAATCACAAATTAGACCCAAACTAGCGACGGAGTTAAAAGTAGGCCATACAAATATTATTTATGGCCTTTTGTAAACAGTTACCTCCGGCCTCGATGGCCGAAGAGTTAACGGTTTTTTTTAAATCCTTGAAACACGTATACATTTTTGTATTTAAAGTATATAAACCAGGTTTGAAGCAAATCGCACCACGCGTTAAAAACTTCCCGTACATGCTTTAATTCCCATTTCAATACTTCGATACTTCTACTTACTCCTTTTAGGGGTTATTTTCAAAAACCCTGAAATACGTTTTATTCTGTATGTGTAGTATTCAAATTAAGTTTGACGCAAAAAATGCGCAACACGCGTTACAAAATTTTCTTACAAACTTTAATACACAATTTCGCCTCTATTTAGGGTAGTTTTGAAAGCACGTCATGTCGTTTTTTTACCATTTTTATTGTAGAATATTTATGCAAAGTTTCATCTTTGGAATTTCAAGAAATACGATTTTTTATAATTAATTATAAACTTTTACTCATTTTTACCGTCTTAGGGGATTGACTTTGGAAAAATCCGTTCTTAGTACATCCACACTTAAAAAATATAACGTATCTTCAAGTTTTAATTATTTTTGCTGTGCGTCCATTTACCAGTGAATTGCTTCGGACTTTACTACTTTACGCATTAAGTCAACGTCAAATAATTATTATTTCAAAGCAAATTACACCTGACATCGTCGTACTGATTAAACTCTATTAACTCATTCGTAAGGCAGATTCCCATGAGAAGAATGAGCTCGACGATAATTCGCCTGCAAAAGCTAAACGGGTAACTACTACGGATTTTGGTCACTCAAAGTGCCGATAACTGTTGATAGGTAATGGTGCAACCAGCGCCCGGACTCCTTCTAGTACGCTGCTAAAATAGAGTACAGTCTAGAGCCTTGATGACAAAAGTGCATCTATATCGACCGCACCACATTTCCACTTCAACCAATAAGATGTTACTGACTCGTTAGAGTGTATGGGTGTCCATGATATTGGAACCCACTTAGCCAGGTCGTGAACAAAACTTTGACTTTCCATAAAAATTCACACTTTCAGTTCCCACTACAGTTACAGAGAATCATCGAGTATATAACGGAGAACTCATCAAATTGAGTAGCACTCTGTCAGCTGTCAAAAACACAGTTGAATTTGATGATTCAAGTAATAATAGTATAGATTATATGGATATGGCCTTTATTTATTTTATATCATACATTTTAAACTACCTATACATTTTTGAGTTTCTATAGTACAACTAATGTTTAGTAATATGTATACGCACACGGTTTATTGTTATTTCATAGTGCATTTTATGTATATTTATAAATATTATATATTTTTCGTAAAGTTTTGTGTTTTGATGTTTTAAATTTATCTTTTTTTTAACGCACACTCAACATAACCTCGCACTAGGGAAACCATGTGTCGTGGGTGCCATAGACACACACATAGACAACCACAAATTACACCCAAACTCACGAAAGAAATAAATGTAGGCCATACAAATATTTCTCCCGGCCCGGGAATTGAACCTGGGACCTCTGCATGGCAGTCCGGCATGGTAACCGTTCGGCCATAGAGGCAGTTATATTAATTATAATATTAATTAGATTCAACATTAATCTGTAATCAGTCTGAACAAAAAACTCATTTTTCTTTGCCTTAAAAAATTAAGTAAATTGATTATTTGTTGTGCATTTGGTGACACTATGTTAACGTTAGAAATAATCAATGAGTTTCTACCTATATTTAATATTTAAAGTTGACGAGTGGTAAGTTGTGGTGTGGAAGTACTAACTGCTCGGCTTTGTTTATCAATAGCTGATTTCGTTTTGCTTCATACGCTTTATGCTTTAAGCGGGAGAAAGAATCGCGAACTCAACATGCACCGACTGGTAATTTTACAATTCAGAACCACTTGGTTCTGATAATAATTCTATTTAAGCTGCTTGTTAATAATACGAGGGATGTGCGATGTTGAATAACACGTCGATATAGTCCATCCCAGTGTTTCTAACAGTAACGATCAAACTAGCGATGCATCAGCAACTGGTAGATTAAACAAAATGATAAAATGTTAGAATCCCCACATTTTCCTCACATAGCGCCAATCCCCACAAAATCCTCAATCTAGTTGAAACTCCCCACAATTTGGAGAATTCCCTGCAAATTAGCAACGCTGGGTACAATAGTCGAAATTCGCGCTCGGGCCGGTCATGGCCGGCATTTGTTTGTTGACAAATAAATAAACATTGTGAAGTAATTCCGTGTTGTGAAATTATAAAAACAATTGAAATGAGCGCGTAAACTACTGTACTTCAATGTTGTGTATGTGTATTGTGCCGTCTATCAACAGAATACAGTGAAATCATTGTGTGAAACGTGGTTGGCGTGAAAACATAATCTCAATTTTGTAATGAAAATTTTATTTCTTCCATCATAAGTTAGGTATGTCATTAAAATATTCCTTATATTTAAATGATAGGAAATTTATCCACCTTTCTAGTCCTATTATATCACATTCCATATAATTATATAGAATAACGTTTTTTGGGACAAATTGGATTTTTTCCAATTGTTTTTTTGACCTAGTGTTTTGAAAAGTTTTTTATTGCATAATACTGTCACTGTTTTGTAATACTGTCAAAAGAAAAAATCGCTTAGAAACATCGCGTTTTGTAGACAATCATAAAAACCTCTTAGGAGGAATATTCGTCTAAAGCAAGTAAAAATTATCTTTTCGTGTTCTAAAGTTTTTCTATTGATAAAGCTATAGACAAAATGCTCCCAACTGTGTTTTGAAAAATGCTTTAAATTCTTATTACCATTTTTATTTTTAAAGAATGACTATGAAGTAGCCGAGAAAAAATTCTTTTCTTTTTAAAAAGTAAATCTATTTTATCTATCTTATCTTCTATTTATCTTATCTTATCGTATCTTCGAAATGGTTTGTTTTGTGAGTTATTTTGTATATTTAAGCTTTGTATAAATATTTAAAACCGAAAATTGATAACTGTATTTTTATTAAGTTTATATTTTATACATAAATATTTAAAATTTAGCGAGCGCATTACTTTTATGGCAGGTTTTACATCACTTTTCACAATGTATTTAAAGTCGCACGTCAATTTGCGCTTTCTAACCGATTAAACATTGCGCGAAAAGGTCAGAAATATTATATCTAATTTCGCCATGTTGCAATTTTGATAGTTTATATTTTGTAAGCCATTAAACTTGAAATCTATTAGTACTAAGAGAATTGCGTCCTATGTTTGTAACGCTTTAGTATTTTGGTTTTAAAATAGCATTACTAAGAATACTATCATAGACTATAAATTATCTAAAAACAATCTACAAGTCTAAATAAAAACTGTCTATTTCTACAAATGGTCTTGTAGCATTCTATAAGGGTTACTTCAGAAAAAAGAAAAGAATCACTCTTAACTCTACCTACAGATAGTTTCTGAAAGCACTCTTGTGATCTACTAATAAAGTTGTGCCCACTTTTTCTTTAAATTATCTAGAACCCTTCTTCGAGATATCTTGAGGGAATTTGAACTCTTAAAATATTCAATCGAATTAAATTCTAATAGATATCTTATAGTATATATTTAGATATGGGTCTACGCAAAACAGAAAAAATTGTTAAGTGATATGCGAGACAAAAAAGTGGTTGCTTTTAATTATTCTTTTGCTATGGTTTTGTTTTTCATTAATTAGCCCCGCACTAGGCCAAAACCCTATGTCGCTACCCCAATAATTTTATAATTAGTAATTAAAGTAATAGTAAGTAGTATGTATGTGTATGTGTATATGTGTATGTATATTTATATATATATATATATATATATATATATATAATTTCGTGTTATTGTTTCTGTTGCATAGATATTAAATGCTGTGTACATCTGTAATGGGTAGACATATAAGTACAAAACTAATGTGAAACTACACTATTACCTAAAAGTATATGTACTACTGTTGATGTACCTTAACTGTAAAATAAATAAATAAATAATTTGCTTCTATATGAAATAAAGATTAATTGAATTAAGAAAAATTATAAAAATGTTGAAGCGTTATTGCATACGCGATAAAGTTGAAATAGACTGCGATAAAGCGCAACAAATCTACGTTGTGAGTGTGTATGTGTGTGTGTGTGTGTGTATGTGTATTCTACTCAACAGCTATCTATGTCAACAGATGTCTATTTCTATTAATGCTCACTCGCTGCATTTGTCAAAACCAATTAACTGCCTACGTGGCCGAACGGTTACCATGCCGAACTGCCACGCAGAGGTCCCAGGTTCGATTCCCGGGCCGGGAGAAATAGTTGTATGGTCTACATTTGTTTCTCTCATAATTACGGATATAATGTGTAGTTGCCTAGGTGTGAATTCATGGCACACGCGACATGCCCGCGACACAGGGTTTCCTTAGTGCGGGGCTATGTTGAGTGTGTTATTATTATTATTAATTGCTTATCAGCGCAATTTGCCTTCTGCACATTGCGGGAGGTGTCCGCAAATATATTTGCCCGCCAAAGCAAGCGTGTCCCCTCGACTAGGTTTAGCCCACGCACCGACGTGGTTTACCGGGGTATAGTCGTTGCGTGCACACGCAGCATCTGGCGAGAGATTGTAGGCCGCTTATTCCCGTGCTATGCACCGCCCTGAAGGATCACTGGGCAGCACATACAGCACTTAGTGCCCCACTATACCCCTACGAACCCTCTATCATACGCCTGTCAAACTTTCGGCCGGTTCCTTAATACAAAAATTATTATCATTAGCTATAAATCCGAGCTTCACTTAACGTCTGCCTTAATTTGATGAATATCGCACCAAAATTCTGATCATCAATTTATATTAAGGAGAAAAACGTTAAAAGGAACCACGACTGTGCTTGTTGTCTTTACAAATCCATTAACTAATTGTAAAAACTTGGCCATGATTTCGGGCCTTTTGATTTCCCGAAGTGTGAATAATTTAACACAGAGTATGTCATACTTTTGTTATGACCGCCCTTCAGTTAAGTATGGTGTCTTCGTGGGAGAAGGCATGTGGCCGAAGTACTCCATGATCACTGGCACATAATAGATGGGACATTGATTAATCAATCACAATTTCGTTTTCTTCATTGGAATTCAATCACGCGTGAAATATAATTCAATCGCGCCCCGTATATCGCCAGCCGGCTGTCCGACATCCCTCCGTAACAATGACTTTCAAATAAGCAATACTCGATTAAATGAAAAGACACAATAATGCGAATTAAGCTTCATACTTAACATTGTCTCTTGATGTGGTCGAGTATTACATATTATACGGAGTACACCCCCAGTTATACCTTTGCACACGTTCACAAATTCAATGGTGTCGTAAAAGAGCGTCATCAGCGCGTATACGCGCCGCAGACACGCTGTAGTCGCGCTTATGTATCGTGCATTTTGATAAGAGATAGTTTTAATTTTAGTTTTGTCAGTTAAACATTGTAAATGAAACTATTCTTCCGGATTTAAATCGCGTATATTTGTTCGTATTAGTCAACCATGACCATGGGACCTGTAAAGGGCCCGAAACGTCGGTTTGTTTGAAAAAACAAATATACGCGATTTAAATCCGGAAAAATAGTTTCATTTCCAATTTGTCAGTTAATTTCAGTTTGTTTTTGAAATGAAGGAACTACATGAAATTCTAAGTGTAGTTCTTGCTTGCTGATTCAAACGCACGTAAAACGCGGTACAGGTGAACTTTGAACTTTCTGTATCGCGTTTGAGACGATACAAACGCAACAATCTGCTTTTTTCTATACAGATTAAATATCACAAATAATCTTTCCTTTTAGGTTGCCATAATAAAAAAACGGAAGCTTTTCGTGTAGTTTCAGGCGTTACATAAGTGTTACATTTTACTGATTGCATAGGATATGATATCACAAAAAAAGACGTCGACTACACAAAGTCTAACCAACGAAATTGACTTTGTTTTTCACAAAAAAAATATGTGATTTGTGATTTTTCCGTATTTATTTACGTGTCTACCTCCCTCTTCACTGAAATAGGAATATAATTTGTCAAGCATGGGTTTCCCAAGGCGGAGCGTTGACAGTAGCCGCAAGGGATTGCGGCCGCTAAAAGCGGGAGTTATCAGCTTTGTGTTTGTTCCCTTGTAGTGTGAAACTACAAACTCCTTATCATCTTTATCTCTCTCATTCGGCGTTCCTGCGAAACGCCCTTACTCTCCCTAATTCTCGAAAGAGTTCTAATTAATATTGACTATAGTATTAGGACCTAAAATACTAAAATTTCACTTAAAAGCTAAGTTCTCACGTTGATAGATTACTCACTTTTCACGTCAGATTTCCAAACGCATCTATCGAACTGAAAGTTTGTCTAAACTTTGCTGTTTACTTTCCCTGTAGTAATTACTCGTTATTTCTTAATTTCAATTAGAATCCATACATCGATTTTTAATCTTTTGAATTTTGTTGTTAGTAGACAGATCTTCCATAGTCTATTCTTTCATAGGCTATCCTAAAAACTGCTCTTTTCTCTCGTGCGATTCTGGCAGAAGAAGCGTTTTCGCACACACAGAAACCTACTAGTAGACACATGTCTACTCATAGGTTTCCAACTGATCCAAATACACGAAGTGTCACCATTTCGGAACCCCTCACCTGGATTGAATCCTCTCGCGCATACGTGCCTGCCCGCTGTCAAGTTCCTCAATTTCCTCACCCTAAACCTGATCTTCACCTTTCCGCTCTTTCTAACTGGACTGTAGATGATGTAGAACTTCACCTCCGAATACAACATGCTGCTTTACCTATTACTGCACTACAACCGCTGTCTCGTCATCAACCGTTGTCTCGCTAACAACCTCGCTGCTCTCCGGTCCGGTCCTGTACCTCTGTCCTCGGCCTCCAACTCCACTCCACCTTCTATTTTCACCTGCACGCTACATCACTCACTCTATTCTTTTACACTCTCAATGTTTTCAGATTTTTTTTTACTTATTATTTTCTAGTAGACGGGACAAGTTTTTATGGTTCAAGAAAAATTACGAATGTTTTGCTCATAAGCACAACAAAGATGTACTTAAACTTTGAGCAACCAAGTCGTGTAGTGGATCCACTAAAGTATTAAATATTGATTGTCTAATCTATGCATATTATATGAGTCACATAAATGTGCAATATCGATAATGAAACTTGTGCCGCGTCAGACAGGCAGAACTTTCTTAACTTTTAAGTAATTTTTTTAAAACATTTCTACTTTATTCTCTCACGACTTACTTCTTCTTTAAAGTAACAATGAAGCCCAAGCCTCATCAAATAACCGTGCGTATCAAATAATGATAGGAGGTACATATCGACGGAACCATGACATATTTTAATCAGTGTTATTATACTATAACTGATTAAACTGAGTCTATGCTAATATTCTGCATCATTTAATAATTGAAATTATCACCAAAATTATATAGAGAGATAGAGAAACCCAACCTGAAAATTACTCCAATATTAATCCAATTACGTATAATCTCATTGAGTGGATGTGTTGCATAGTGGTCAGATAATAATAATAACGCACACACTCAACATAGCCCCGCACTAGGGAAACCCTGTGTCGCGGGTGCCATGGACACACGCATAGACAACCACAAATTACACCCAAACTCACGAGAGAAATAAATGTAGGTCATACAAATATTTCTCGCGGCCCGGGAATCGAACCCGGGGACCTCTGCGTGGCAGTCCGGTATGGTAACCGTTCGGCCACGGAGGCAGAGATCTGTGCATTTGAAATATATATTAAAGGACGATTTAGCGGTTGCTGTTCAGGTTGGTTAAATTATTTATAGAAACGTATAAAAAATACAATTTGGCATTTAATTTAAAAAAGTGATTTCGATCATTATTGAATACTTCAGCTCCATTCATCATCAGCCTATTGCAGTCCACTGCTGGACATAGGCCTCCCCCCAATGTGCGCCATTTCGCCCGGTCCTCAGCTTGTCGCATTCATTTCCCGCCAGCAACCTTTCGCAGGTCGTCACTCCACCTGGCCGGAGGGCGTCCTTCACTACATTTGCCGAGTCGTAGTTTCCACACTAGAACTCGTTTACCCATCGGTTATCGGTTTTTCGACATATATGGCCAGTAATAATTAAGTAATAATTTGACACTTAAGGTTCTTTACCACTCACGCACAGAAGTCTATTCGTAATAATTGCGTCATCCCGGTGTCGCGGGATTTTGTGCAAGCCACTCCATATTAGCGAACACCGAATTGTAGATTAATAAGCATCCTATTAACCGACAAGTAATAAATAAGGTGGTAAATATCCAGTGAAATATTGAAACAGAAAAAGAATTATTTCTATTACAAGCGCTCAATAATACGGCCATTGTCAACTCGATACCTACTCATACACAACTCCGTACAGAAACACTACCATAGATTCTTTTGCTTTCTTTACTAAATTAAATTCTACTTCGCATTATTTCGCCGTGAATTAGATAGAATCTAAAAGACCGTCAAATCTTGGCTTAAGAATAATACTTAGGATACAGAAGACTTGCTAGACGTTATTTCTTATTACACTTATATAACTGAGTAAAATTCAGGTTGCCTTTTTTATTTAAATATTCTAGAATATTATCATGAAGAATCATTCCATATTCGAGTGTAGTAATCTGTAATATTACTTACTATTTCACGTTAATATACTCGTATTACTTAAATAATGAAACTTGAAATTACCCAATTAATTTATATTATGTAACTATTAATAAGTAATTATCTTATTGTCAAATAAATATAGCTAATTTGCTTAAATTTCTTATGTTTTTTTTTTAATACGTTGAGACACGACTGCATAAGAACAATTTTATTTGACAGAAGTACGAATCCAACCGGATCGAAGGAATTTTTTCTGAGTGTTTTTTCTGAGTGTTCGATCTTTGTATTAATAATTATAAGAAGTACGAAATTCAAAATACGTAAGGAAGGGATTGTAGCGAAATAATAAGTGTACACAATAAATAAAACTCAACAATAACAAAGGACTCTCAAACATTCTTTGATAGGAACACTTAGCAGCAGGCCACCATTCCGATTAACCTTATGGCTTTACACTTTGGTCAGTTCTTATTTTCTATAGCATAGAGTCTAATTATCCAGGGCAGTGTGGACTGACGCAATAACGTTAAAAAACTACTCGTATATATAGTACACTCGCAAAATTCACATTCGAGGAAATGCTATATTGTTGAGATTCAACAAAACGTGCACCATCATAAATTAATTTAAATTCTGTTCAACTCTATGATCTCCACTCATGCACAACGTATGCCATTCAGTTTCCAGTCGTAGAAATTCCTCACGATGTTTTTGAAATGTGTTTACCTTTGAAGCCTCTTCATCTAAGCATTTACAAATTAAGTTCAAAGTATGAACAATATCATATGGAAAGTTGACTTTAATGTTTGTACGTTTCTCTGTTGTCAGACATGGAATTTTAGAGAATGCAGTTTCATTAGTGATTTCCTTGTGGCATTATTTTATCGATAACAGCTATATATGCGACGAAACTATTTTTTCGAATATTTGTCTTTTCAAACAAACCTATGTTTCGGACCCTTTACTTTTACGATCACAGCTGACTCATTTAGATTCGACATTATAATACTTATATTAAAAGATCTCAAAAGTTTAAGGAATGATATCCATTTGTAACAGTAGAGCTCGTTGTGAAAAAGTTCGTCCAGGGAAGTACTGCCACCTTACCTATTTCTGTCGCCAAGTAGTAATGTAAGCATTACTGTGTTCCAGTTTTGAAGGGTAAGGGTGCCGGTGAAATTACAGGCACATGAGACGTGTAAACTTATGTCTCAGGGTGAATGGCGCAGTGGCCCTCAGATATTTGTCATTTATTTTATAAACAAGTACTTACTGGATTGAGACCGTGACACTTAAGATTTAAATTTAACGTTATGCCAGTTCATCCAAAGTCTAAAGTGTTAAGCTTGATGTACTTTTGACTGTACCAATTTTTTTCCATTTTGAGACAATAAAACATCTTACGTAATCGATCTCGTTGCATTTACATAGAAATATATTTTATTTGTATGGTTAACATTGTTGTGTAAACATAAAATTATCGATAAATTTTTTGTCGACATGAAATCACTAGAATAATTTTGTTAGTGATACCAAAACTTTCTCGTACCATAACTGCTTTCTTCTACTAACAAGCAGAATTACATTTCATCTTATTGAAATATTTAGAGAGCTATGTAAGTGGCTATAAGTGTGTGCATTATTTATTATTATTATTATTAAGCAATAATATTCTAAAATGAATATTCTACGTGCAAATATATAATATGGTTGAGTTGGCTAAGGAAGCGGTCAGAATAGAATATAATGTTAACCTTGGGGTTATCATACACTTTAGATTGTTTGATTTTCTAACAAACTGCACTGACTAGAGTTGCTCTATGTCGATATCAGATTAAGTTGCTATTCGAAAGTCTGTAATAAATTATTATGAAGTTACCATGAAAGGAAATATGAGGCAATATTTTTTTAAATTCAATGAATGTACATTCAGTTGAGACCGCAACCTCGTTTGATGGTTCGCCGATTGATCGTGTGTAGCATGTGTGTGTGTAGTATTTTTTTACAGATGTGCAGAAAAAATTGCACTCGAATAAATCTATATGGAAATGACTGGGGTTTGGAGCAGTTCACTTGTAGATGTGCGCACAGCATAAACTAAAATACTAGAAACCACCTAGAAACACGAAAACTTGTATTTTTGTGTATTATGGATACTTTACTTTTATTTAGTGTAGGCGTACTAAAAACGAATTTATAGAAATTCAACGGAAACGTGAATAACGGTAAAAATATCTATATGAAAAATCTTAGTCCTTGACCTTACAAAGATGAAAATCAATATGAATAGTCTATAACGTAAAATGGTGAAAAAGTTAAATTTTTCAAAAACCTCTAAATAGTCTTAAAAGGCGAGTAGTTAAGTTTGTATGGGAACTTTTTAACTCGTGATGCAATTTGTTTCAAACTTGGTTTAGGTACATCCTCCGTGGCTGAACGGTAACAATGCTGGTTTGTTGGTGAGAAATATTTGTATGGCCTACATTTGTTTTTCTCGCGAATTTGTGGTTGTCTCCCTAATGCGGAGCTGAAAAAAAACATTAAATGCAAAAAAAAGTGTTTCGGGGTTTCAACAACCCCAAAATAGGAATAAGTTATAGTACCCAAATGTTTTGATTAAATGTTTTCTATATGAGTAGAAAATCGTATTTATTATATTATATTACATTTGCAAATTTGAAAGTTTTTCAATGCAAGTTCATAATTATATAATGCATGTAAAAATATTACTCAGACAAAGTCGCAACAGCTAGTAGTAGTAACAAAAACTCTTATTTTTTTTGTCATTAAATCAGCTTAATAGCTAAATGAATTATGATATATTACAATACGATTAGAAAAGGTCGGGTTAAAAGTATCAGGAATAAACAGGCATCTATGAAGAGACTGATGGAAATGAAGGAGGCGACGGTGGGTAGTCAGGAGCACGGAAGAAAAATAAGAATCTAATTGCCTTACTACTTCAGCTCGAATTTCAAATCTTTCCCGTACTAATACGATTTATTTTGCTGGGGTCGAGCGACGGGGACACTGGCTTTATTTCAGAATTTATTTTTTTTACAAACGAAATTGAAGTCATTTGAAAAAATGTAAATCCTATTGGTACTAGGTGTATTCTATTTGGTACAGTGGTAAAAAAATCATAGGTGTATGTAAAGAACCTATTGAATACTGCGATTTTCTTGAAAAATTTCGAGGTAAGATTGTGTTTTTTTTTTTCTATCGTGATCAAATCTTTAGGGATCGTGTTTTCACACCGTATAGTAATCAGTGTATATTCTCAAGTTTGCTGTATACTTTTTTTCCAAAGTGATCTAACACTTTCACTGTTATGCGGATCTAACCAAAACCATTTGAGATAGTATCTCTTAAGCCTCATTTACTATCAGAACCGTTGTCACACCCCGGACACTCCTTACAACGCTTACAACTATCTGCACACGCGCAAATGTGTGCGTGAAGTGGCAGGATTACCCATACTT
The DNA here is from genome assembly GCF_003589595.1 of Hyposmocoma kahamanoa. NCBI lineage: Eukaryota > Metazoa > Arthropoda > Insecta > Lepidoptera > Cosmopterigidae > Hyposmocoma > Hyposmocoma kahamanoa. The sequence continues at coordinate 5,300,424 of NW_020656077.1, forward strand.
TCTCGTACTATTACGTTACATGGTCAGAGAGGCAACGTAGCGAAAATAGTAACGTGAATCTGTTATCTATAATTCTATTAATAGAATCCTAATAATTACACAATGTCATTACGTATTTATATCGTAATAATTAGGCATATTCACTATATAATATTTATCGGCAATACAAATTGAAAATTCGAGAACCCTTGTCTATTAGGTCACAAACTTATGGCGTCTCATTATTTGTTGTAATACGTATGTATTATATATTACTCAGCACTAAATAAATGAAAAAATAATAACTGAATGAGTCTCAGACATAAGTATTTTTTATCTTCCGGACAACGAAAGAAACTCCTCTCTTTATGCCGTTTAGATGACGATAAACAGCCGACACACAATTCACGACCATTTTAAATAGTAACGTACAATGATGTTATATATTAGGGGTTAAAGTATGAAATTGCCGTTTTATTGCAATAGGTTCTTTGAATTTTCATAGAATCTTCATGGTTTGAGGTTTTCGAATGAAACTTTTTTCAAATGGTTTCTGTGATTTTTTTTTTTTAAATATGAATCATTTGAATATCGACTTTCAATTGTTTTTGTTATTCAATTTAGACAAGAAAGATGGATACTGCGAAAATTCGAGTGATTTTTGAATACGAGTTCCGACGCGTAACTAACGCGGCAGAAACAGCCCGCAATATCAATGCTGCGTTTGGAGAGGGGTCTACTAATGAACGCACCGTGCGATTTTGGTTTAAACGCTTTCGTGATGGAAATTTCGACTTAAAGAACGAGTCACGAGGAAGACCGCCCACACAGGTGAATAACGATGAATTAAGAGAGATAGTGGAAGCCGATCCTAGTCAAACTACATGGTTTAACGTTACCTTACCCACAATATTGACTCACTTGCGTCAAATCAATAAAATAAAAAAATACGAAAATTGGGTGCCTCATGATTTGACTGATCTGCAGAAAGAAACGCGTGTTGAAACTTGTGTTGCCTTGTTGAACCGGTACAGAAATGAAGGAATATTGGATCGAATTGTAACATGTGATGAAAAGTGGATTCTTTATGATAACCGGAAAAGAAAAATGCAATGGCTGACCCCAGGTCAAATGCCACAACAGTGTCCTAAAGCAAAACTTACCAATAAAAAGGTAATGGTAACTGTTTGGTGGTCTCAGCATGGTGTTATTCACTATAGTTTTCTCCGATCTGGTCAAGCAATAACGGCAGATGTCTATTGTGCCGAACTCCGAACCATGTTGACAAAACTAGCAGTAAAACAGCCCCGACTCATGAATCGATCTTCACCATTATTGCTCCACGACAACGCGAGACCTCACACAGCACGAGAAACCATTTTGACCCTTCAGGAACTGCAGTTAGAAACCATTCGTCATCCTCCGTATTCACCAGACCTTGCTCCAACGGACTACCATTTTTTTCGTGATTTGGACAATTATCTACGTGACAAGAAGTTTTCTTCCCAGGAGGCAGTTTAAAATGCTTTCACACAGTTTGTGTAGTCTAGATCGTCGGAGTTCTATCGCAAAGGCATTAATAACCTTCCCATTAGATGGCAGCAATGTATAGATAATAATGGCAACTATTTTGATTAAATAAGTTTGTTAAAAATTTAAAAAATAAATAATTTAGATTTTCAGTACAAATCGGCAATTTCATACTTTAACCCCTATTACTATTTTTGTATTCTAGCCCTTTAAGGCAACAACGCGAGGTGGCTCGAATTATTTGTTCGGGAGTATATTTTTATTAATACTCAATGTAGTGCACCTATGAAGATACTTATTCTTTGGTTGTCCCCTTTTGCATATCCTAAATTTCTATCCTTAGGCTGCCTGGAAGAAATTGCTACATAGCAGCAAGGCCGCCTGTTGTAAATTATCTTACTACTATTATACTTAAATTACTGTATTGTGTTTTAATTGCATTTCTATGTGCTATACAGAATATTTAATTCATTCGTACTATCTGACTCTTCTTAAATTCTGTATTTAGTAGTAAGGCAGTAAGTTCAAAAGAGAGCAATACTCGGAGTTATCCTGCGAGAACGAAAAAGCAACCCCTTGATCCGAAATAGGATCAAAGTTAAAGATGTCATGGCTGTTGTGGAGAAGAAAAGGTGGTCCAGTGCGGGGCACATTTCGAGAATGGACGAGAGGCGCTGGACAAGGCGAGTACTTGAGCGGACATCACAGGGCCCGGCACCGCAGTGCTGGATGGACGACATCCAACAACACGCAGTTTGGGACAGGATGAGTCGGGCACAAGATCGCTAAGAGTGGAAGAAGCGGAAAGAGGTCAGTATTCAAGATTGGATATATAATAAAAAACGGCCACCATGACGATGATAATGATTAAGTTCAAACGTGCAAGCGTCCTGCCGTGCAAACCCCGTTCTGGCGTTTTGCATCGGACTGGTATTTATGGTAGCTATTTCTTTCGTTACCGCACAGACTTATCATCGCTTAGAGCGATATGTTCAAACATTTTATTTGTCGTTTTAAGTATTTTACAAATAACCCTGTATAAGCGTTGTAAAAAGTAACAATATTAGCTGATGATCGAAGTCAAGGTTAGAAGTAGTAACCTCCAGTAAACTGCAATGGGAAAAGCGTTCAAGCACAATACAATTACATGATTCATGCACCAAGAAACGCCATCCTGTGTTATAAAAAGTCAAATAAATAATAAACGTACACAAACACCGACCCGCTCTAGGGCAACCATAGGACCCGATTTACCTGTGAATAGACTAAGCTTTTGGAAAATTTGTGAGCATTTAAAACAATGTTTCTGGAAAACTTGGCATACCTATTATCTTAAATCTATACAAAATCGAGTTAAGTGGAAAAATTATGTGGCAAATAATTCGTTTGGTAAACTTGTAATACTTAGGGTCGTATTCTAGAACTCTACTCAATGCTCAAGTCAGGATTGCACTGGAAACACAAGCACTGGAAATACGACCCTAATGGCAGGTACTTGAGTATGATTTCGAGTGCTTTAAACCATACTCAAATCCTGACTTGAGCATTGAGTAGAGTTCTAGAATACGACCCTTAGACAGCTAAATACGCCACTGTTGCACTGGCCTATCTAGAATTAGTAAAGTATTCCCCGGTAGAGACAACAAGGTAAGAGAATTAGAAGTAATTACACCTAATAAAAAAAGATACATTCGTTCCTTGTCGGGCATTTCTGTATTATCAATAGAATAAGTTACATAGGACAACATTAAGTACCAACAGATTATGTATAATTTATAGTGGGGAACCCTGTAGGTACGCGAGTAGGTAAACTCACGAGAGAAATAATTATAGGCCACAAAAATATTTCTCCCGGCAATCAATCTCTGCCTGGCAGATCAACATGGTACTCGTTCGGCCACTGAGGCAGTTGTTACACGGTTTTACTTAATAAATAACTTTATTTGAATTTGAAAATTGGCCGTCATGAGAATTGTACAAGTTGTAAATTGTAATAAAAAATGTTTAAAAAAGAATGTTTACTTAAGGAAAATAAGTAGTTGTGTTATCAATATACTACAGAAGTAGCAATACTGCCATCTTACGTATTTCTGCCGCCAAGCAATTATGTGTGCATTACTACGACGCGGTTTTGAAGGGTAAGGTGCTAGTGAAATTACAGGCACATGGAACTTGTCAACTTATATCTTACGGTGACAGCCGCAGTGGCAATGCCCCTTAGATCTTTGCGACTTAAAGTTCTGAGGGGCACTGAACGACTTGTTCGTCGGTCGCCCGTCACTTGATATTGAAAAGAAAAATATTATTACCGAACTTAAAAGGTAACGTTTTTTAATTTAAAAATGCCTCCTCATCCCCGTCATGCTAACTCATGTCGTATATTAAATCGAAGGCGTTGTCCAACAATATTTGCTCTGCTCTGCAAGGCGATAGATTGTGGCTTATTTTGACATAACATATTCGCGCAGTATATCTTATAGATTAAGGTAATTACTCAACCCTTCCCGCTGCCCCTCACCGGCTTTACACCTTTCCCTCTGCCCCCGACAGCTCAAATATCGCGCTGCTGCCATCTGCACCCTCTCTGGCACTCGTTGCCCATACCAGCATGTATTTGCCTTGCATATCACTAGTAGGTCAACTCTTCGAATACGAATTTCCTTTTTTTATTTGTTACAAAGCAAAAAAAATCTTATTATAACTAGTTACTATCTAGCCTTTTTACAACACTCGTTGCTCGTACCTCTGTGTGTTTGCCTTGCATATACTCATAACTGTTTTCACACTCATAACTATTAACATATTATCATAAACAATCTAACATTTTTACAACACTAATAAGCAGTTTTAATTTAACATAATTTCCAAATGTAAAAGTAACTTGTATGACGAAATAATAATTGCCCATCGACAAAATACCTTTTAATATTAGTTAAGGGGAAGACATTTCGTTCATGTGTTAGCAGTCTTATTAAAATTGGCACTAATATTGATCTTATTCACTATGACTTAACTACACTAATTCAAAAGGTTTAGTTCTTTGTAGTCTTCGCACTATATTTGTAATGTCTAGTAGCTGTATAGCTTCTATCTTGCAGAAAAGTAGCCTGCTTGTCGGTTTTCTATCGGATACATTTCGGGGAGTGTGCGCAGGAATTTTTAATTTAGTTCCGACCTCACCGTTCCTCCTTTGGTTGATTAGAAGGTCCGGAACACTCCATCCTTATGTCGTTGATATACCACCTACTATTCGCACTAAGCGCTTTGTTTCCTCCATTTTGAAGCGTACGGCAAAGGAATGGAATACTCTACCGGCCAGTGTTTTCCGAAAGCGTAGAATTTGTGGCTATTCGAGTCTAGAGTGAATAGGCATTTGTTAGGCAAACCCGTACCATCGTCCGTCACATCGTCACTTAACATAAGGTGAGATTGTGGGCGTGTGTCTATTATTTAAAAAAAAATGTTCACGTCAGGATGAAGTCTAAGTTCGTAAGTTTCGGGTACTTTTTTATCACTTTATCTACGGGCTTTATGTCCAAATACCACGGAGTACCTACAATTGTCCTCAGTATTTTATTTTGGAAGCGTTGTGTTATCTGCAAGTTGCTTTTAGAAGCACTGCCCCAGTGCTGAATACCGTAATAGGGTTACACTAGTATAAAGATCTGTTATGATGTGAATATTTTGTTGCACACAGACAACAATGAGGATCGGAACTGAATAATTTTACAAAATTACGAATTTAGGATACAGATTTTGACTAGTTAATACTAGTATAGGATTACGTATGAAATTTTGCTTAAGCGAGGTATCGCCACTACGCGCTTGTAAAGTAAACAAAAAGCTATTACACCCTTCGCGAAGTATCTTAAACTTTTATTAGTATTGCTCAAGTTTTATCAGTCCGTTTATACGCACTAACTTTTATTCCATAATGAAATACAATATACGCGGCTTTATCAGTGAAATACTAAAAACCTTGCAGGACTAACATCATAAACAACAACTTTTGTCCCATGACTTTCAACAATTCATCAGATTATACTTTCGTACAGAAATAAAAATTTCTATCAAATACATATCTAGAAAACGTCACATACAACAAAAACTTAAAAGTTTGTTTTTGGGATAATTATTCTTTTGAAAGAAATCATGGAACGAAAGTTGTTGTTTACGATGTTATAGTGATATAGCATTTTACAAATTAACCTGTGTGTGTAACCATTTATGTGGGCGTTTTATATTCTATCGAGTATATAACCAGAAATAGAGACGAAATAACAATGACAATGAGAGACTGTTCCATTCGGTGGTGTGGGAAAAACAGCAAAACATCTAATTACAAA
>NW_020656077.1:5311278-5323540 GCF_003589595.1 Hyposmocoma kahamanoa
TTTTTAGTTGGGTTTCTGACAATCTACTACATATTATAATACCAAACAACTACTGTATAATGACCTCGGTGGCGCGACGGCAGTTTGGGACACTAACTTTTCTAAATTGGTTCCGCTCAGGTTGCTTTGGGTAAGTGCTTCAGTGTTAATTCCGGTGCTTTGGTACTCATAGCATAGTAAATTTCTTAGTATGAAACTACGTAATCGATTTGGTTGTATTGTGTTGTGCTAATATCAAGAGAAAACAAACAGAATACGTGTGCCTAATGTCTCTTTCGAGAATTACTTTTGGTTTTTGATGTAAGTAAATTTATAATGTTTATCTCTCAAATTCCGTAACATTGCGACGGACTTTCTTGTGAAATAAAAAGCGTAGGACAGTCAGCCAGCCAACTCTGCGGGAAGTTGCGATAGCAGCCGTCTGTCGAAATTTGAGCAAGTACTTATTAATATTGCAATTGCGTTGCCGGGTAAGGGATATGAAACTCAAAACTCTGCGAATTCAACAATTCGGAACGCTGTCGTCGGATAAACGCGCTAGGCGAATAATACCCTCATGGCTTTGATATTCTGGTGAAATTACAGGCACATGGGACATGTCAACTTATGTCTCAGGGTGACGGGCGAAGTTGTAGTGCTCCTCAGATCTTTGCAATTTAAAGCTCTGAGTGGCACTGTAACCGTTATGGACAGGCAGGCGTGTAGCTTACCGTCTGGCGCACTACTTGTTCGTCCCGTCACTTTACACAAAAGACAATGTTGAAATGAAAAGAACTGTGTGTTGTTTTTCTTTTCTCAGCTCTTTGGCTGGCCATCATCAACACACTTTATGTATTGTTTTGTCTGCTTCTCAGCTATTCAGCTAGTTTTAACTATATTTACCAACAGAAATCCAATAAAAGAACTTATAGTCTGCATCTACTTTGAGACTCTGAGACATAATTAACAAGTACATGTAATTTCACGCCAATGGGTACCAATGATAACCTAAAACAGTATTTATTTCAAAAGTCAACCAGCTGGTCACAAATTCAGCGTCCAACAATAAACTCCATTTGGTCGTGTGTGATGTCCCGAACTTTCCTAAAAGGTTCCCTGCTGTTATTTTTCCGGGTTTATTTGTAATGTACTTTAAAACTTAAGGGGACGTGGTGAAAATGACTTTTACTGCGAATACCTCGAAACTAAACAGTTTAATGTACAAGGAAACCCCATTTGATGGGGTACCTGTAAATTGAGTAAGTTTAGTTTGCATTTTTGTTTCACTTTATTTAGACCATATTTCATGACCAACGAGTGAGCAAAAGGGTTGTAGAGTCTGTCTAAACTTTATTGCTTGCCATTGTCTGTGAAGCCTTAAAAATGATATACCTAATCATTAATACAAAGATAGAACATTAAGAACTGCCAGTGCCTTCAAATAAGCTGTACCTGACGCTCTCCCAACTGAGCTAAGGAACGAACCACTAGACCATTGAATTTTTCTGTGTGCTTGTTGCAGATCTTAGCTTTTGGTATTTAACAACTTTTTTGCCGTAACGCCAACTGTGAGCCAGTACTGTACAGAGGAACTGAGCTCGGTACTTTTATAGCTACCGACAGCTGACAAGAGATGTCGCTTTAGTAGAAGAAGCGTAGGTAATTTTATAAAAAAATAATTGAATATCAAAGTGGTAAATCATGAAATTCAATAAACTTATAAGCTTAATATACGTGAGGCACACTATAAGTTACCTGAATGAATAAGAAAAAAATACTAATGGTCAGAAATGAATTTATTGTTTCTCGAAATATTCTCCGTTACCGTTAATGTACTTTTTCATACGAATGAACCAATTTTGAAAACATTTATGCCACTCCTCCGTGACAATCTCTGAAACATATTTTTCATACTCTTCGACAGGCTCTTCAGTTGATGAAAATCGGTGACAGCGTAACTGGCTCTTAATTTTTGGAAATAAATAAAAGTTACAAGGTCCCGACCTGGCACCTTGTGACTTGTTTTTTTTTTTCTAAAAATTAAGAAAACCGCGTACAGACGCGGGATTGCTCATAAGGTCAACGTTGTTCACCTTGAAAAATACATTTGTCTGTTTGGCCGTGTGAGAACAGGCATTGTCGTGGTGCAAGATGATACGGCATTTACGGTTATTTTTACGGAGTTTGTCAATAACTTCCGGCAAACAAATGGTCGTGTACCAATTACTATTCGGTATTGTTTTGGAATCGTAACTATAATTCCATGTTTCGTCACCTGTTACTATGTCCCACACAAAATTTGACGACCCTTCGTTGAATCTCGTAAGCATGGCATTGCACCAAGAGACGCGATCCGTTTTTTGAGCCTCAGTCAAATTGTGTGGGATCCAGCGAGAGCACAGCTATTTCACACCAAAATGTTTGTGTAGTATTAATTGTATTTGACTCATGCCTATGCCTAAAGATGCCCGAATCTCATGGCATGTCACATGCCTGTTTGTTTTGATTATACGGCGCACAGCATCGATGTCTTTGTTGTTCACAGTAGTGGACGGGTGACCATCACAAAATTTGTCACTGAGGTTCACACGACCGCGTTTTAATTCTGCAAACCAGCTATAAATAGTCGTCTTACATGGTACTTCATCGCTAAAAGCAGTTTGAAGCCGAGCGAAGCTCCGCTGAGCTGTTAAATTACACTTAATTATGTAAGTGTTCAGTTCTGGAAACTTAAAGTGCGCCCTGTGTATAGTACCATTAATATTATGGCACAGTACAAAGATTACAACGAACTTTTTACCCGACTGTGTCAGAAGGAAGGTTATGTTTTTGGAGTGTATGTATGCATGTCCATTTATTTTTCACGTTGTACAGCCTAATTGGCTTAATCGATGACATATGAGATGTCGTTATTTTCGTCTTTATATTTTGTTTATCTCCGCCTGCGCTCTTCATCCAAGTTATATTTATATTATAATACATTTATTATTTGTTTACATCGGGTGTCAACTGCATATTTTCTGTACTTAAGTGAACAACTTCCTAAGCATGTCATTGACCATAATTAATAATTCACCTAAGTAAGTAGGTTATTCAGCACAACACATTGCATGCATGGTGCGTTCTACATTGCTCAAAAAAAGCGCATATTAGAGAGCTTGTTTATCTTTTTTCAGTTATTTTTTGTAGTCGAGTTTTTGTTTATTTTTTAAATTAATTTAGTTTTTTATCATTATTCTATGATACTCATACATGATCAGGTGAAGTTTCTGTTAGACGAGGAAAATTATTTCAACAAAATTCTACAAGTTATTAGGTACCACGACAAAATACAGCGCTTCTAACGTTAACTTAAAGGTTCCATTTTTTAACAATCTTTACGCAAAACAAGAACTAAAGTATCAAATACCAAAACACATAAACGATTTGCCTGTAACTCTCAAGCAGCAAATTAATAAAATAAACATTAAAAATAAGTTAAATAAGCATTTCTTAATTTCGTTGAGACCACAAGGATAACAAATATCATATACAAAATTTTAAAATAAATTATATAATTTATATATATTTATTTTAACTTATTGGAGGAACAATGGCTATCTTACAGAGTAAAAACATATACTAAATCTATGGTAAAAACTGAAATAAAAATGGAGAGCCAATTATAGGTCCTCATCGCTAGACGCACATTAAGTTAATCATTAAATTATAACTAGTAACTATACTAAATAGGTTAGACTAATAAACACTTAGTAAATTCTTACTTACTTTATAAATTATTAGTTATGTGTATGTACGTGTGTATGATATACACATGATATTAATGAAATGTACTATTGAATCAAGCGTAAAAAATGCCCCCGTGTGTCTGCACAATTTTTCACATAATACAGGCACTTCACAATTCGGAATCTCTCGGCGTTTCGATCGATCAGGGTAGCTAGAATTGAATAAATTGGATCTTACGTTATGACTAAATTACTTTTTACTTTCGATTATTTAACGTTAAATATAATCTCAGCACAGAGTACTAAAAAAACCGACCTCAAAAGTACGTGGAATTACGTCTATTTGCTAAGTTTTATTGAAATATCCCCTAGTTCGCCACTATACAGGACTTGGCACTGGAGATAATAAAAATCGGTTCTCGCTACTCAAAGTATATTGAGAGAAAAACGCCTTGAATTGGAGAAATAGCAAAATCAACCATTAAAGTCATTGCTCCTAAATTAAAGTTAGGCGCTATTTATAAAAATGAATCTCCATGCGCGAACAGCCGCCCATCGAGGTGGATGATTTTCTTCAAAATGAAATAGGACCACTACGGAAGTACCCCCTTTCCAACAAAAAATAATCATGAAAATCGGTTCACAAATACCGGAGTTATCGCGTAACATACACACAAAAAAAAACCATACAGTCGAATTGAGAACCTCCCCCTTTTTTGAAGTCGGTTAATAATATGTACTTGTACTAGATGACGAGTGGCAGTATACGGTAAAACCTAAACTTGTTTTTGTGACACTGTACAATTATATTATGCCCATGTAAATTCTATTATATTTATAATAAACAAAAAAAAAATTTTTTTTCATTTTTTTTCATCAAATTGTTCAACTCGCACCGGTCATATACAATAAAATTCCTGATCGTATAAAATCACTTGAATCGCATAAGTTCCAAAATGTGTTGAGCAATTTATTAATAGATAAATGTTACTATGACATCAACGAATTCTTAAATGACACTATAACTTAATATTTTTCACCTGACAAAGCCGCTTGACTTTTGTAATTTAATTGTTGGAATGAATTAATTTGTTTTTATTATATTCACTATTTTGGACATTAATAATTGATCTGACATTCTTGAATACTAACGATATTTTAAACATATGTAATACTTTAAATATATTTTCTTTTTTTTTCTTTTCATTTTTATATTGTCAATACCGGTAATTGTGTTTGTATTATAATATTCATATACCAAATATACTTTCAATATGTTTGTATGCCAAATGTTTGGCCGAACACAGTGAAACTATACCTACTCATTTTGTACATGTCAACTTGCATATCTAACCTGTGTTTTCACAAATAAATGAATTATATTATTATTATAAAAAGTGCCGTAATATGGGGACAGGCTAGACGCGACAGCCGTCTAACGATGAATAAAACATTATGACATAATGGGAACACCCTTACTCTTCATCCCTCCGTGCAGACGTCACCGCCACGTCCGGACTCGGATCAGGGGGTCTACTCTCGATCTCCGTCCGACATCCGTCCGAAACAATTACTGTAAAAGAAGTAATATTCGACAAAATTAAAAGACAAGTATCCAGAATGAAGCTTCATTCACATCACGTGTTTATCCCAACACAACGCATAAATGTTGTTTATTTCACATTCTTCAGAACACTTAGCGCCATATTCAGTCGGCGGGCCTTGCAGAGAAATATATTAATAGTAGTGATTATTTCAGCTTTAAAATATTTGCCAGTATTGGAAATTCCACCTGCTTTCGATCTACTTAAAGACAAAAATTTGCCAAAGGACGCGAAACCAGTCCTTCATTGGTTTTCCAAAACATACATTACGCCAACATACAAAAAGTAAAAAGTAGCAGAAGTGCCCTTAAAGTTACTTACAAAAATCGTAGTAGACAGTATCGTCGCGCGTCGTTACGCACCCAGTAGACTACGGTTGATGAGTCCGTGCAATAGATGGTCTTCTTTATCTCGATGCGGTACTCGCGCCTGACAGTGTCGGCCAGCCTTGCTCCGATGACTGCAGCCTGTAGTTCAAGGCGCGGGATGCTTTGCGTGCGCCGTGGTGCCAGCTTAGCCTTTGCTCCAACTAGGGTCACAGTAGCGTAGGTTTGTTCGCTCGCGTCGCAGAACACATGTAGTTCAGTGTGCTCATGACGCAATGATGAATGAATGAATGACGCAAGCGTTAATACAAGGAATAACGTAGTAACTTCGGCCCGCGAGAATAGTGACTACTTCGGGCACTACGACTACTTCGGATCGTCATTTCTCGAATTCAGAACCAATACGGATCGGACGCATTGCGCAATCGCTCTAGGGAGTTTAGAAATATAACTCTAGGTTTAAACTGTTAATAGACCGGACTGTTAAGAAGACAATCTGGCGTCAATCGGACGGGCTCTGACCAATGCACTAAGTTTATGCACAGGCAGTCCATTCAGATTTGACAGGTATGAGTTCATTCTTTTTATTTCTATCTACATTATTTTTATAATGTCAAGCGATGGCACGAACAAGTCGTGCGCCTGATAGTAAGGTACACGCCTGTCCATAACAGTTGCAGTGCCACTCAGAGCTTTAAATCGCAAAGATCTGAGGGGCACTGCCACTGCGCACGTCACTCTGAGGCATAAGTTGACAAGTCCCATGTGCGTGTCACCAACCGCCAGCAGTTACACCAGCAACGGATGCTTACTGCTGGGCGGCTGAAATAGGTAAGATGGCAGTACTTTCCTGGATGATCTCTTTCACAAGGAGCTCTACTATGTAATATGCAATCTCTATGTAGAAAACGTTTATTTGCCAGAATACAGTGATTACACTATCAATGTGGTGTGGAAATATTAATTTAATTAAATATTTTGGCCTCACAATTAATTGTCTTTCAAATTAATATAAATTAGTACTTGTAAATTCTAAATATTCTTTATTACTATAGAAGCAAGGTCTGTGTAGTAATTTAAATTCATTTGGTAAACCATTGAAGGCTTTTATCATATATTGAAGCAGTTATTTTTATAAATTAGTTTATGGCAACGAGGTTGGTACAAAAGATACATACACAGATACAAAAAATAAGAATATTTATTTATTGTGAAAATACTCCACTAATTTGGTGTTATTATTGATGTAAAGATCGAGCAAGTAGAAAGAAAAATTTCTTTTAGAAAGATTTTCTTTTTATATAAATGTTTTTAAGCTTATTTCTGTATGATGAAATGGCATTTTCTATCGATATTTTCCAATGTCATCGAGTGTATAATCAGAAATAGAGACGAAATAAGGGCCATCCATTCCTGGCAACTCATCAAGCAAAAGGGTCGTATAGGTATCACTTTTAAATATCAACCCTCGTTTGCGCTGAAATCACAAATTAGAAAGCTGAAATAGTCAGTCGTCTATTAATCTCTCTAGTATATTCCAAAAATATTGTACCTACATTTATTGTAATAAAGATAATATCTCCAACAATGGAGGGTTGTTCCATTGGATGGTGAGGAAAAAACAGCAAAATATCTAATTACAAAACAATCGGAATCACATTTCATCGGTAATTAAATATTACACATGTAATTTTTCAATTTTCGTCCATTATAGCAAAGCTTAAGTTAAATGGGTCGATTTGAAGTGAAACCATTGACGACACCCGTCGATTGTTTCGATTTCGGGCTGGGCAATCGGAGCGTAGTTATCACTGTAATTGTAATTTATAACGAAATGTAATATACTGCCGAATGGCAGTATATTACATTTCGTCTCTATTTCTGGTTAATGTATGTGACGGACTGCCATAAAGGCATGGTACTATTCCATTCAATTTAAAGCTGCCCCACGGGAAAGCGAATTTGCGGTCAGTTTGAGCATCGGGAAATGTCCGTCACGCAGCACGATATGATTGACACAAACGATTTAAATTCAACTCTGGGCCGCTTGTTACTGTGCTGTTGACTGTATCACAGAATAAGCTATTAAACGTAACCGAACGTACAAATGTGTACAGTCATATAAACAATCAGTGGAAATGTATTGAAGGTATAAAATGTTAATTGCATGTCGAAGGAAAGTTAATTCTAGTTTTCTTTTTTACGAAGCCTGCTAGTTACATACTGCAGTAAGGTCCTAGGGTACCGTAGAGAAATAGCTAATTTTATAAAAGTTTTGAAATTAGTGCTAAAGCTTTTCGAATTTTCGTGTGTGTTCTGGTCAACATGCTCCGTGTTTTTAAAAGCATTTTAGAATGAAAGATGATGAAATAACGAAGCAGTATTGGTTGAAATAACATTTCTCGATTCCACTTTGGTAGGTTAGTGGAAGTAGGTACGTTGCGCTTTACGATTAATTAATTATTTCGACTGTCTTTAAATAATGACTATATCTGTCGAAAACCCGTAACCGATGGGGGAAACGAGTTTACGACTTGGTAAACGTATTGTTGGACGCCCTTTGGACAGACGGAGTGACTATCTGAGAAAGGTTGCTGACAGCACATGGACGCGACAAGCTGAGAAACCGGCACACTGATAGATTCGGATGAGATTTTTTATAAGGTATACCTGACGATAAGCGATGCGTATAATGCGATAAAAGTAAAAAATAAATTCTGAAATAAAACTAGTGTCCCTGTTGCTCGACCTGCGCATTAGAACTGAGTCAGTATGGGAAAAATTTGAATTCAAGCGCACGACTTGTTCGTCCCGTCTCTTGATATCATGAAAAAAAGATGATAGGGAATGGCTTTCTGTGTAGATATGCAACTACCGCCAAATCATGTGCAGTGTGTCATTTGAGTGGGTCGCCAGGACGGAGTCGCGCCGGCGGCGGCGATTTGTTCATTCTGTCACTTGATTCCAACAACAAAAAAAGTCCCATGTGCCTGTAATTTCACCAGCACCCTTACCCTTCAAAACCGAAACTTAATAATGTTCACATTACTGCTTGGCGGCAGAAATAGGTGATGTGGCAGTTCTTCTTTGGGCGAACTATTTAACAAGAAATTCTACCTGCTTTTTTTCCAGCAGTGGGCAGAGATAGACTGATGATGACTGTCTTTGAATAATGTGATTAAGAATTTTATTTCTCATGAGAAGTATACTTTCGCTTAAGTATATTATGTAAGCAATAAACATATTACGCAGCCCGAAATGCATAAAATCTAAGAAATACAAATATGTACATATTTCTAAGACGTGGTTAGTTTCGCCTCTACCATCATAACTTATATTACACGTTCTTGCACGCTGTGTCTACACAGATCGGCAATGACTAGATGTGTCAAGCTTTAGAATTATTATTGTTCTTTTTGATATTATTTTAATTTTCTTTATTTATTACTTTTAATGTTTATTTAGTAAAATAATTGCCCCAGAACCCTAAAAGTATGATTCTGACCGTGTGTACTAGCCGTTTTCCTTAGCTCTTGGAAACGACCTCAAGGACTGAAGCAGGAAATAAATATAAATACATTTCATCACAAATCATTACTTCTTTTGAAACTTTCTAAGACATGAACATACAATTTCCTCCGTTAGAGTTCTGAAAGCGATTTATTAATACGTCGATTTCAGGCAATCTTAGAAAAATGCATTTGCACGAGCTGCGGAATTGCAAGGCGAGTGGAATGCCTTTCAAGAAGTACGTCACTAAACTACAATCAAGACTTGGCGAGTTACGAGAAAAAAAGGCCACTGCATATCCCGGTCAGTCAGTATTTCAACTTTTGCGGCTATTCTGTAGTCATTCGTAAGGAAGGAAAAGGAAACATTGTGATAAACTTAATTGATTGACACCATAAAAAAGTCCTCTGTCTAAACCGGCTGTTGGTATTATCAAGTCGTCCATATATTTTGTACTTCGTTCCCAGTGGACCTGCACATCTTTTAGTTCATGACCAACCTGGAGAATCTACGGTACCACCGATTGAGTCGTTTTTTTAATTTTTTTTATTTTACCGAGTTCTTAGGTTTTCGCCATTGTTACACATAGGGGCCGTGACCATGGGACCTGTACAGGGCCCGAAACGTTGGTTTGTTTGAAAAAAAAAACAAATATATGATATTTTGAAGTTCTTCAATTAGAAATTATCAAACAACTTTTGACGACCTCCATGGTCGAGTGGTTTGCACACCGGTTTTCATAGTGTCGCCTTCTCTGAGATCCCGGGTTCGATCCCCAGCCTTGTCAATATAGACAAAAAATAACTTTTCTATGTTGTTTCGGGTCTGCGTGTTTGTCATATTATCATAGGTTTCGAATTCCCATAACACAAGTGCTTTTAATTACTTACTTTGGGATCAGAGCAACGTATGTGTATCTAACACTATATTATTTTTTTGCATTTTTATACATTTAACATTTATTTATATTGCTAAACTGCCTTCGTGGACGAACGGTTACCATGCTGGACTGCCACAAAGAGGACCAGATATCGTTTTCCGGGCCGGGAGAAATGTTTATATGGCCTATATATATTTCTCCCCTAAGTTGGGTGTAATTTGTGGTTATGTGTGTGTCCATGGCTCCCGCGATGCAGGGTTTCCCCAGTGCGGGAAGTGTGTGCGTTACACACTATGGGTGTGTGCGTTATTTATTTAACTTCAATTCGTTTTCATTCATATTACCAACACAATTTCATGTAACGTCTACCATACGAATTGCATAGAAAATTAACTAGTGATCTAACATGTAACACCTAGGTTGTTGTTGCCATTAATTTATTTTGCGGTGATACAACAGTGCCGAGTTGTGAACTCACGTAGACATTTCCACGTTGAATTAGTGTGGCAATGGCAGCTTTCATTGACCTAAATGTTGTTTAAAGGTGTAACAAGGGTTCTATAGTTTATATTTCGCTGTGGTGTAGAATATTACTCAGTATACCGACTAATTAAGCACAGAAATGTTGTTTTACCTACACTGCGTAGTTTTCAAAAAGAAATGGACATGTATGAGGAGGCTGATGCGCATGAACGAGCAAACGTGTTTTGTCGGGGCATGCCAGCGGAAATTATATCTCCATTCCTTATTTAGTTCACCTTTTTAATGAAATTCTTTGCTTATAATAGGAATATCTTAGAATAATAACGCATAGAATGATAGTTTCATATCAAACGAACTGTCACAAGTGAGGCAAAAACCAAATTCATGTAGGCGTAAGCAACTTGTAACTACGCTCGTCGGCACGCACACAAATATACAAATAATGATGCCATGGAATAACATTTCCCTCAAAAGTGGGGAAATTGTATCTTGCTTAACTCATCATTAAGTTAAAGGTGCCTACAGATTTGCCCGACATTGTCGATCAGGTGCCTACAGATGTGCTCGATTTTGTCGATCGTTACTGTCGATCGACAATGTCGATCAGGTGCCTACAGATATGCTCGGTTTTGTCGATGAAAAACGAATATAGCACTTATTTGTAAATCCAAGATGGCGGACACGATTTTTCAAAATATGCTATATGGGTATCCTTTTCGAGGTATTTGGGGATGCTCATTACGAATATGGCACTCATTTCTAAATCCAAGATGTCGGACACGAGTTTTCAAATAAATGCAATATGGGTATCATTTTCGAGGTACTTGGGGGTGCTCATTATGAATATGGCACTCATTTCTAAATCCAAGATGGCGGGCACGATTTTTCAAAAAAATGCTATATGGGTATCATTTTCGAGGTATTTGGGGATGCTCATTACGAATATGGCACTAATTTCTAAATCCAAGATGGCGGACACGAGTTTTCAAATAAATGCAATATGGGTATCATTTTCGAGGTATTTGGGGATGCTCAATGTGAATATGGCACTATTTGTAAATCCAAGATGGCGGACACGATTTTTCAAATAATGGCAAGTTGGGTATCGTTTTCGAGGTACTTGGGGGTGCTCATTACGAATATTGCTTTTGTTTCAACTGTCGTGTTTGCCATCTTGGATTTAGAAGTGAGTGCCATATTTGTATTGAACATTCCCAAACATCTCGAAAACGATACCCAACTTGCCATTATTCGAAAAATCGCGCCCGCCATCTTGGATTTAGAAATAAGTGCCATATTCGAAACCTAAAACCGAAAATGCCATAAGCAAACATTAAAGAAAATAACTGTTAAAATAGATTAAAAAATCGCTTAAGAATGCTCCCCTTTTAAGAAAATAAAATATTTCAATATCAAATATTTCGCTTGAGTTACGAAAAGAAAGACATATAATAAGCTATCAAAGTTGTACTGGTGGCGCCAACACTATAGTAGAAATGAATATATACTGTAAATTTGTTGCAATATGTGCTGCAATTCAAATAAAATTAAAATAAATAATTATTCAATAAAGCATGAACGCAGAGCCGTTAAAAGTATTATAAAATAATTAAGTGTCCCAATCACTTACAGGAGTTAACGAAAACATTTAATGTTTATTCAAGTAAATATTAGTTCAAGATGCGCAAATAAATCGAAATTACAAGCACCACTAAAATTTACGTAATATAATTATTTTGATACAGAATAGCA
>NW_020656077.1:5333540-5442447 GCF_003589595.1 Hyposmocoma kahamanoa
TTTCTATAAATATACACCGCCGCAACAACATTGCAGGGAATTTACGTTAGCTATATACGGAATATATTTAGTATTTGCCTTCATTAGTTTCATGTGAAAATTATTATTCTTGTTCATCATACAGGACTCATTTAAAAAAATTGTCTTGCCCAGTTTCAAATGTTTTTAACAAAACTTATTTCAGGAAACTAACACTGACTAAAAAAGTCATCGTCAGTTCTCCAAAGTCGTGTATATCTTTCAGGTTCAGGTTCTTTATTGCTATCATGTATTTTTCATGTGGTCATCCACAGATAATATTAGGTTATTTATATATCCTAATTTTCGTCGCACTTAAACTCGCTTTTAGCTTTTTCTTCATATATGAATTAAATAAAAATTGGATAGTACTCTTATTATGCCCACACGGATGGTTTCCATGCTATCCTTAGAAAGAGAGCTGCCTCATTAATAAGTCGTATCCGTTGCGGCACGAATGAGATTCTGCGCGTTGTGGCTGGTAGAGTGGATCGCCCGATCATGCTACATTGCATGAAACTGCATTTAAAACCTTGTCGATGATTTATTTGATATTTAATTTAATTTGTTTAATTATTCTATGTTTTTAAGTTGCCTTTTGTTTATTTTAATGTGTGTAAACCTATTGAATTATCTAAGCTAATATTATAACTGTAAAATATGGACTGTAGTTGTCTGAGAATAAATATGTAGAGTGAAGCAAGAGACAATTTTCCCTCTTTTGATGGAAACGTTATTACAGGGCATCATTATTTGTATATTTGTGAGCGTGCTGACGAGCGTAAAAACAAGTTGCTTACGCCTACATGAATTTGATTTTTGCCTCACTTGTGGCATTTCGTTTGATATGAAACTATCATTCTATGCATTGTTATTCTAAGTACACAATAATATAATGCATAACTTAAATAATATTAGTAAAACAATAACTTAACAATTGTTGTTAACGATGTTAGCAATCGATACCTCCAACGAACACCAGGCCAACTTAATTTTCGAATCTGAGGGGCATACTATGAGCCTATAAGCGACCAACCAAGTTCCATGCAATTCACTTGACGTGGTAAAATTAAATTTCGTATCATGACATAGACAAAGTTGAACGGGAAGGACATGACAGGATGACGAGTTTTACTTTTTAAACATTAATTATTGTCTCTGCCTGACTAGCTGACATCCTACAAGAGCGTGATGGAATCTCATACTAAATCATATGAAAGAAATAGACAGATGTACTTGAATTAGAAATAGATGTTTGTAGTGCTTGAACGCTCCCAGGGTACTGGGAGCGTTCAGGCACTATAAACCGATTGTGTTCAAAATGAGAATAATTATATTTTTTTAATAATTTTATTATTGATGATACTTATTACGTTATTTTGTAATTATCAGTAACTTTTCAATCTCACGTTAGGCCTGATTCATTTCGCGTAGACGCTACGCGACGTAGCGCGGGCTGCATTCAAGCGAGTAATGCAACATAAACTTTATCCTCAACAAAATAAGGCAACATTTCATTAAACAAACTGCTGCAGAGAGCTGCGGTAGGCGCACTTTATAAAATGCAATGTACTATAGAACTTATTATCCACTAAATAAAGTATACATTTCTTCAAACAACAAAAAACAAAAGAGTCGCGTGACGCGTCGTGCTTCACGACTCCGCCCACTTGACTCGCCTCTGACAATACAAAGTGGAACTTAGCTTCTCAACAATAAGGTATATTTCTTTGAAAGGCAGATTGCGTAGTAGATGCAACGTAGTATATAATATTATACATAATATAACATATAAAATGTTTCTATGAAAGCCAAGCAAAATCTCTTTTGATAGAAGCAATATATACTTTATTTAGTAGACAATATGTTCTATATTATAATGCATATTATAAAGTGCGCCCGGCGAAGCTCGATCTTGCTGCATCTACTTTATGGATGAGTATATGTAGATTATACATGTAAATAATATTGCGTGGATGAGAAGGGATTCATTACCGGTAGAACAAATTCTGGAAATGTACTTTTCTAACGTAGTTTAGGCCTAGGTGGTCTGGGTAATGCCGCGGAGTGAGTTCCGTAGCTCTTGGTTCCGGCCTCGATTCCCGGTAGAACCAATTTTGAACATGATTTTTTTTAGTGGTATTAGCCTAGGTGTTGTGAATAGTGCCGCGGAGTGAATTCCGTAACTCTTGGTTCCGGGTTCGATTCCCGGTAGAACCAATTTTGAAAATGAACTTTTCTGAAGTGGTTTTGGCCTAGATATTCTGGTAATGCCCCTGTTTGGATTTCATTGTTCTGGTGCTCATAAGGAGTACAGAGAGTTCCTTTGTTTGAAACCAGCATGCGTAGCATGGCGGTATGAGGCATACGATATGTTGTACGCCTCCCTCTGGCATATACATAATGCAGTCGATAAAGCGGTTTATTTACTGTATTTCCATATACTCTGTCTCACATGGAGCAGTTGTAACCCAAAAGTTCCAATAACGATGTTGTCATTATTACAATTTTTTTTTATTGTGAGTTTTGAATCGATAAAACACCGCACTAGCGCCATTCGTTCTTTTGTTTATTTGATAATGAACGCTTGTTACACATTTTAAAGAACAAGGATAGCGATATATGAAATTGCGTGTATAGCTTATCTTTGTCATTTAATCATCGCCGGGAAAATTGTAATCATTTTAATTGCATCGTTGTAAAACGATGAAACAAAAAATCGTTCGTTATCAAATAAAAAAAATTAAATTTTAATAAAGGCAATATAGCTTTATGGAGTGTATGTCACGGGGATGTTTATCACATATTGCATGCGATGTGCTGTCATACTACGCATGCTTTTTCTTTTTATTATTCTGTTTATTTCGTTTGTCGCGCTTAATTTTTACCTTGATAAAATTACCGAACAGTACTGACAAAATGTTTTAAAATCAGCTGTGACCATGTTTGATACTGCGATATTGTTTCGCGGCCATTGATCGAGACGTGCGCTGTGCGTCAAAAATGTGACGTCGCGGTGCTCGCCATATTCGCTATAGTGAAAAATAAAAATAGCTGCTTTATCAATTTAATTTGATAGCTAAATGTGGCTATAATAGGTTTATTGCGGCGTCATGCTACGGGCACTGGTGGTTGTCCATGATCATCCATGAAATGTTGCCTTACTTTGTTGAGGATAAAGTTTATGTTGCATTGCTCGCTTGAATGCAGCCCGCGCAGCGTCTACGCGATATGAATCAAGCCCACAGTTTGTCGTGAGACAAAATTACACGTCATGTCTAGTCATTATAATTGAAATGAATAAGGTGAGTTTGTAATTTGATAACATAATTGGAACATACCTTGTATTCGTACATTTTCATTGATTAATGCATTAAAATCAAATTTAGCACTATTTAAAAGTTATTTTACGACTTTCGCTAAGACAATAAAATTATTAAAATGTTTCAAATACAATTTAAATATTGCAATTACATTCTAATAATTTATCAACAATATACTCTGTAGATGGGAAACTCGAACTAAACTATTCGAAAAAGTTCAATAGTTAATAGTATTTATTTATTGACTTTATTGACAATTGGCTTCGCCTAAAAAGATAACAAATAATGATGAAACTGAAAATAAATATAAAACTTAATGAAATTTCTTAAAAATGTAACAAAATCTCGGCATTTTCAAAAATAAGTTAATCACGGAGTAACTTTAAATTGAGTAACTTTGAATCGCTTGTTTTGACAGATGTGACCACCATGTGCATGGCTAAATGACACGTCAATATACGATTTTACTATAACAGAAAAGGTGAACGGATTTCGAATGGGGAACGTAAACTGCATGGACAGAGAATTGTTTTTGTGAAGTCATAGTACGAATTTGACAGGCTATCCAACTTACGGACTTAAACAGGATTGCTTTAAGAGCTCAATTTCAGATTTTATTTTGTTTCTTTGTTTTTTTTTTCACTGAATTCGGTTTTCTGTTAATTTTTTAAATTTTGTCTTAGTTTTTTAATTTTCGGTGATATTATTATTAGTAAATAAATAGAGCTGTTGACAAAAATAACAGAATAACAACAAAAAATAAAGTTGGGGTAGTGTTCATTGGAGGTATCGCAATATAGTCCTACAATTTAAGCATTTTATAAATAACCTTGTCATGCTCTGTGTAAATTGGTATAAAAAACGGGAATAAAAAAAAAAGGAAACAATAGTCCACGTTCAGGTGGTCCTTGTGTCATATAGTACGATCATTTTTACAGTAATTGGATGACAACAAGACAGGAGACGGAAACAGGAGACGTCTTTATCCAGTCATGGAGCACATAGTAAAAATAAACTTGAAACCCAAACAAGCTATAATATTTCAATCTATCAAAACAACATCACAAATTTATTTGTGTTCGATCTTCGTCTCCGTAACAACAACAAACAAGTGGATTACTTTCATAACTATATATGAAAATCATTGTAGTAAAACATCGTGATATTGAATAAATCTGTCTACTGTCCATCTGAGCCTACTCATCATAACCCCTCTTCCAATGATACACAGCTTGACTTAATCATAACCTCTCCTGACTTCGTTGCTGGTCATGGTCAGTTGCTTGCTCCTGGATTTTCAAAGCACGACCTTATCTACATGCAATACCGATTAAGGCCACCGAAAGTTAAACCCCCTTTGGTACGGATGCGTAATTTTGGTCGACTTGACCATCACATGCTGAGGAAGGATGCCGCTGACCTTGATTTCTCTGGGGTGTATGGTGCTTCGTCAGTTGATTTGAAAATCTCCAACCTTAACCAGTGTTTGATCAATTTGTACGATGCTCATGCCCCACTACGGGCTGTTAGGGTTAAGCGGCCTCCTGCTCCTTGGATTAACAGGTGCATTCGTATGGCTATGACTAGACGTGATCGATTGTTTCGGGTTTACAAGCGCGATAGGTCGGATTGTAATTGGACTCTGTACAAGACTGCTCGTAATAGGTGTAATGGGATGGTGAGGGCAGCTAAGCGTCAATATTTTTATAATAACGTAAGTAATTGTTCTCCTGCTAATGTCTGGAAGTTTCTCAGAACTCTTGGCTTAGGCAAATGTTCTGCTCAACCTGACTCCTACCCTTTTGCTCCTAACGACTTCAACTGCCATTTCTCGTCTGCTCCTTCTTTAGATCCCTTCATTAAGGCGAACACTATTCGACTTATTGCTTCCAGGCCCATTTCTTCTTCAGTTTCTTTCTCTTTTTCACCAGTTATAGCTGACGATTTGCGTAAAATATTTTTTTCTATTAAGTCTAAAGCCGTAGGATGTGACGAGGTGAGCAGAGTGATGATTGTCAGCATTGTTGATCAAATTCTCCCTGCTATTGTCCATATCATCAACTTCTCCTTGCAGTATGGTGATTTCCCTCGTGCCTGGCGTAAGGCATTTATTATACCTTTGCCAAAAATATCTTCTCCTATACAACTTAATAACTTTAGGCCTATCTCTATTCTTCCTTTCCTGTCTAAAATTCTAGAATCTGTTGTTCATAAGCAAGTGTCTTCCTACACATTTTCTAACAACCTTCTAACCCCTTTCCAATCTGGGTTTCGCCCGGGACACGGCACAACAACTGCCCTACTCAAAGTTGTGGAAGACATTAGGCTGGGCATGGAGAAGCAGTTGGTCACTGCTATAGTTCTCGTCGACTTTTCCAACGCTTTTAACATGGTAGACCACGACATTCTGCTTGCCATCCTGAAGTCGCTTAACTTCTCCCCATTATCACTAGACTGGTTCTCGTCCTACCTTCGTGATCGTCAACAAGCTGTTCGCGTGGGTCCTAAAGTCTCCGATTGGCGTGATTTGGCAGCTGGTGTTCCGCAGGGTGGAATCTTGTCACCGCTTTTATTTTCACTTTTTATTAATTTTCGTTCTTTCTCACTTAGCTGCTCTTACCACTTTTATGCTGATGACTTGCAGATTTACGCGCAGGCATCTGCCGAGGACATTAATTCAGCGATTTCTGACATTAACAGCGATTTACAATGTGTTAGTGCGTGATCTACTAATTTTGGGATATCTGTTAATCCTTTCAAGTGTCAAGCAATTATTTTAGGTGGATCTAAACAGATATCCAAGATTGACCATACTTCGCTCATTCAAGTAGTTTATGAGAACTCGTCTGTTCCATTCAGTTGTAGTGTAAAAAACCTTGGTCTTTACATTGATTCCTCACTAAGCTGGACCTTACAGGTGTCCGAGGTTAGTCGTAGGGTTACTTCTTCTTTACGTTTTCTAAACCGCTTTCGACATTTTCTTCCCATTAGTACTAAGACCCTGCTCGTCACCTCCCTTATATTCCCACTCATTGATTATGCTGATGTCTGTTATCCTGATCTCAACGAAAATCTATTAGACAAGTTGGACCGCCTGCTCAATAATGCTATTCGTTTCATTTTCTGCCTTCGGAAATTTGATCATGTTTCTTCTTTTAGGTCTCAACTTAAATGGCTCCCTATTCGTCAACGCAGACAGAAAAGAATTCTCTGTACGTTGTACTCCGTTCTTTTCAATCCCCACTATCCAGAATACTTGAAATGTAAATTTCAGTATCTCTGTGACTCTTATGACCTCCCACTTCGTTCCATGAATTCACTATCACTCTCTGTACCTCTCTTTCATTCTGGCTTCATGTCAGATTCTTTTACTCTCCACTCGATACGGCTCTGGAACGCTCTACCGGACGCCATCAGACGGTCTCCTAATATATTTTCTTTTAAAAATAATGTTCATGAGCATCTTCTAAATTGTTTGTCACAGCAATAATCATCATCATATTCTGTTATTGTAAGTATTTTGTATATGTATAGTATATTTGTATGTATGTAAGTGTATGTATTATATTATTAAGTAAGGTATTAGGTTAGTTTGTTATATATATAATTAAGAATTTGTTTTATTTATTTTAATGTAACCGTAATATTCTGTTTATTTACCGCGTTCGTGAATTTCGTTTTTCTCAGAGGTTGACTGGTAGAGAATGCTTTTAGCATTAAGTCCGCCTTTTGTACCCTTTGTATTGTGGTCAATAAAGTTTAATAAATAAAATAAATAAATAAATTTTGCAACGAATATAGGGACATCTCTTGTCAGCTTCTAGTAGCTGTAAAGGTACTTAGCTGAGTGAGTAACTTCATAAATCGGTTACAAGCGCGCTGACAGCGAAAAAAATCTTTTCAGTCACCGGAGATGAAGCGGGAAAGACTGTTTTGCAAGATCAAATGGTTTAGATATTACTAATGAAAAAACGACCTTAATAATAACTTATAACAAAGCATTTCGTTAACTGGACTCATTTTGTAAATATGAGACAAATTTTAAAAATGAATTAATAAAAAACATGATGAGTAATAGTAGTACAAAACACATAGTATTTATAATATACAAATATGCACACACACACACACGTACGCACGCACGCACGCACCAACAGACGAACAGACACACAGACGCACAGGCGCATATACGCACCGACGCACAGAAGCCAGAGGCGTAGACGCACAGACGCACAGACATACACACGCACTGACTCACAGACGCACAGACGCACGCACAGACGCACGCACACACACACACACACACACACACACACACACACACACACACACACTTCTGTGAATTACTGATACATTTAGAATAGTGGAGGAAGTTGGTAATGGTTCTCTGCTGTGTATCTTTGTTTATTGTAACTACATCAATGTCACTTGAGCCGTTAATTTTCCATATATAAATAAATACATAAACTTTCTTATTAAAAATAAGCCGTCCTCAAAAGTTCGTGATCGTTCGTTTTCCGGATTTTAATCGCGTATATTTGTTTTTTCAAACAAAACGACGTTTCGGGCCGTTTACAGGTCCCATGGTCACGGTTGACTGAGGTGGTACAGTCTTCAACCAGTTATAATAAACTTATAAAATAGTTTCATTTCCTATGTGTAACAATCGCGAAAACCTAAGAACTCGATATTATATCTATCTGTTAAGTTTTACTGCAACCGGTTATCGGAAAGTGAGCGAAACCGGATTCATCCCCTATTTCGCCACCCGTAGAAGTGGAATACATTATTCTAATTTAATTGGGACAAATACTGCGGTACCCTCTTTCCAACAAAAAATCATTAAAATCGGTTCGCGTCGCGTAAAATACATCCAAAAAAAGTTACAGTCCTATTGAGAACCTCCTCCTTTATTTTGGAGTCGGTTAAAAATTTATGGCACACCTAAGGATATTGTCTCAAGAATGTACGAATGTGTTACACGATATAATGTGCTTTATCCGATCATATAAAATCCTGTAAACAGGCTAAAATAGCAGTCTAAAACTAATTATTTAAAAATAAAACATTTATCACGTAATTTTTATATGAAGATATTTCTCTTTAACTACCATAGAGAACCCTGTTAGTTATTAAAGTCACATTTATCCCAAAATTTGCAAATTGCACAGCGATAGATATTTCATAAATAAACATAACTGCCTCTGTGGCCGAACGGTTACGTGATCCGTTCGATTCCAGCCGGAGAAATATTTGTATGGCCTTTATTTGACATTTATTTCTCTCATGAGATTGGGTGTAATTTGTAGTTGTCTATGTATGTACCCGCGATACAAGGTTTCTCTAATGCAGGGCTGTTAGTGTGCATAAATAATTTCACAAAATACAGAAATATGACTTTTTCATCAATGAATAAACTAGCACGCGTAGACAATGATTAAAGGCTTTAGGTACTTTCGCTCTAAACGTTCAGGCCAGCAGCGTTAATATACTGCCTTCAGATTATGATTAAAAGAAGGTTATTAATTCATAATGAAAGAACAGCCTTACTTTGAGAATAACCAACTTTCTAATTTCGAACAGCCCAATGGAACATTTAATTAAGCCTTTTTATTCTCTTTTTTTTTTTCAACAATAATTTCAGACTTAGTACCCCTTTGATGTATTAAACAAGCGTAAGGAAATGGGGAAAATATGGAGTTCTCTTAAATATTAAAAAAAAAAAAATTATTTCGTCGACATCGGTGGTCTAACGGTTTGCATGCGGACGCTAGATGTCGACCTCCTGCGATTGACTCCCCGGTAGGACCAATTCGGGAAATGAACTTTTCTAAATTGATTTCTGGTCATAGTGTTCTGGAAAGTGCCCCGGAATGAATTCCATTCCTCTGGTACTCATCGCTACTGGTACCCTGTACGTACTTCCTACTTTGAGACCAGGCAATTGGTGAGGTTTTACATTATTATTATTTTGGATATCTGTTTTAGACTCTCGTCTCTCTCATGGCCTAACAGATAAGTTTTAAATTTTTTAATAGGAGTGGCGGTGTTACCAATGGCACAGGCAGCCGGAGTCAGAGTCAGCTTGAAGAACGATGAATCGAGCAGGACGGCCACTTGTGCTGGAAGCGACACCCCACAGAAATTCAACATAATTTAACACAATAATTTTTGGATTTCTATTTTAGACCATAAATTGTATTATTATTTGATGAAATAAACAGTTTTACTCATAATATGGCACTACCATTAGCTACCACTACCATTGTTATTAAGTAAAATGATGTTAAAAGCTTTACGGCAACTTAGGTAAAGCCGGCACTGCTTTTACCTAATGCTTCTGCAGTGCGTCGGGAATGTTCGCTAGTACTCGTATTAATATTAGAGCTATAATGCGGAAAATAGCAGCTTCTCTAATGCGCAAAATTAGTGGTAACTATAACAGCCTTGTATGTGAGTGTATTGTATTCGGGGCCCATGGTTCTTTTCATGAGCTCTGCCCTCGAATGCATGTTAATGTATATAAAAAACAATATAAAATAATAATTATAACAAACCAGTGGAGCAATTATACAAAAAATATGAATATCATGGTGGTGAAGCATCCAGATACTTAATACAAACACTTAATTACAATTATTATAGTGACATCTCTAGTCAGCCGCTGGTAGCTGTAAAGGTACCTGGCTGAGTGAAGAAAAACTTTCACAGATTTCTAACAGATGGCGCTACGGCAAAAAAGTCGTTAAAAACCAAAAACAAAGACCTGCAACAAGCACGTGGAAAAATTCGAGAGGTCCGCTGGTTCGTGCCGAGCCTTAGTTAACATAGCGTCTGTCACGGTTTGTTAGGGTGCGTAACAATCTGGCAAATGCGCCGCAAATGCGCCTATTTTCGAAAGGCTCGCGAGCTGCACACGTGCTTTATTTTCGTGCATTGTTCGCGCGGCGCTCGCGCGCCATATATACTAACTTGTATTTAACTGCACGCATACAGCACGCGTGCAGCGCACATACAACGCGAGCACAGCGCACATGCAGCGCGTTCGCGGTTCATTCGCCAGATCTGAAAGCACCCTTAGGAGACGTTGGTTCGAATCCAGCTGAATCGAAGTTATTTTTTTCTGTTTTCGATCTGTGTTTAATAATAAAAATAAAAAAAGACTAATTCGCACACAACAACTAACATAGTATTGTCTCAAAATTGCTTTAACTTATATTAATATTACCTATTTAATTTCAAAGCGACAGTGTCGTCCTGTAACTTTAAAATTATATCGTACACGTATCGCCATTTTTGAGATAATACTTTGTTAGTTGTCAACTAACCCTATTTTTAAGTGTCCTGTTACTAACTGTTAATTTCGACTAAACATTGTTTGAAGGAATCGCATTAAGAAATCCGGTTTCTAATGCTGTGGAAATATGGTGCCGTAAATCGGCGCCGGCGACTGCTGAGCAGCAGGCTTGAATAGACCGATACATTATGAGCCAGTTGATTTATGTCGCAATAAATATTGGTCTTCCGACCACGCACCGAATATATGAGACTTAGTTATAGTAAAGAAAAAATGCACCTATTCAACAACTGAAAAATTGCATTGTTTACTGCTGCTGCTACGTTTTAGTGGTTTGTTATAGTAGTTTATATGACTGTTACATAATGAAAGGCATTAAAAGACGGATGTGGGTCTTAGGCAAGTTTCATAAAAATACCACACGAGTGTTTTAATGCCTAAGTACGGTTACACACACTGCTTTATCTATACACATATTTCAAGCTCTCCAGATATGTTTAGGAACCGCAGGTTACGACTGGCGGAATGGCGGCAAATAAAAACTTTTCTCACGCATGTCACACAACCGTAGTTTTTATTTAATTCATAGACAAACTAGAGTCGGCACCAACTATCATATCGTTCGATATCAAGTAACATGTGAAATTTGTCAAAATTGTTTGATATTGACATTTCATTTCGAATAAAACTTCATCTCGATTGATATTAGAATTGAGGTCGAATCAATTTGTTTTGTTTTTCAGAGATATTTAAAATTTTAATGTAAGTCAATGTTTTAATGTAATAAATTCGAAAGAGATGTTATTAATAAGCAATAATAACATTTTCACAGATAAGAAATTTGTTCTAATAAAACATGTCTTTATGCTGGTCGTAATTTGCGGTTTTTTAACACATCATAGAGGGTTTATGATACGGGTGTAGATAAAATAATTATAGCACAGTTGCATTACGATATTGCATTGCATGTAATTCAAAACATGGGACCTGGCATTCAAGAGCCGAAAAAATAGTATCATTTGACATGTGTGGCAATCAGTGGCAATTAATAATTCGATATTCTTACTGAATCAAATATAAAAAAAATTGTTCTGAAGGCTGAAAAAATATTGACAACACCTTAGAATAATAACGCACAACACTTTAAAATCGAGTAACAATTTATTCAATGATAAAATTAATAAAAGTTGACGAAAATAGGAACCAATACACTTCTGTACTTTTAGGATTGCGTGAGATACAGTCACATGACTTTTAAAATACTAATTAATTTATTCCGAGAAAACAACTTCACAAAATGGTAGTTTCAGGCCCGGCTTTTACGACGCATCATATTATATAAGCCTGAATTTGAACATTGCTCTAATGTTAGCATTTAACGTACAAATTAGACAACAATAAACCGGTTACTTGTCCGTTTTAACCCCAACACAAAATTAAACGTAACCGTATAGTACCTTAATTTTGCGATGAATTTGCAAACCGTAAGCCCGACGACCTCCAATGTCCAGCCGTTAGCGCCGTGAACTGAACTCTAGACCTCCTTATCTTAGGAATAAGGAGGTCTAGAGTTCAGTTCCCGGTGTGATCAATTTAGGAAAATAAATATTTCTGATTTGAGTGTTCTAAGCATTGACTTACAAATAAATGGACGACGGATCTAATACGAAAACCACGAAAAAAAGTCTCAAGTCAACGTATTTAAACGTAGTGACATGTAAAGGAATATGAAAAAGCTAAAACGTTGAATTTAAATTGTAATGTCATCGCAGTACTGTCTAATTTTGCTTGCTTCGCTGTCTGTCGAACAAACGAAGACTAAAGCGTGAATGACGCTCTGTATACGATTTTAACGCCCTATAAGTTCGGACACTTTTTAGCGCGGACCCGACGTCCATATAATTGTAAGTCAATGGTTCTAAGCGAAATATCCAAGTTAATTTCGTTAAGCTCTGGTTCGACTAGCACTGGGAGTTCCTGGAACGTGCTCAGAGAATCTTTGACAAAAAAATAAAAATAAAAAAGGAATGAACAAGAATCGCGAGCTCAGTTACATAAACATAGCAACCTTCAGAAGAATGACATACAAAAAAATAAAGACAATTTTTGGAACTAGAGAAGACTGTCTCAATTTCTTAATAGCAAGAGTTCAATTTGTGGATATAGACGATAAAAGTCTACTGTTTTAAAGACCTAAAGAACACTTCCACTGTGCCCCGAAACATAAAGTTGACAAGTCCCATGTTTTCAACCGTTACCGGAAAGCATTACTGCTTGGCGGCAGAAATAGGTAAGGTGGCAGTACTTCCCAGGACTAAATCTGTCAACCAAGACCTCTATGCTACTAAAATCAATCTGCCAGGCTCAAAGTAATTGGACTCTAACACTATGAGCTGGTATATAATATTAAAACACAACATCCTATTCAAAATTTAAAAAAAAACAAAGAAATTGCGATGGTAAAATGAGGTCGCTTAATATACTATTAACGCCATCTATGAAGTAGAGTTGATAAAAAAGGGAAAGTATTTATTTATAATGTGGAATAAGCGCAATACATGTGAGGTAATGTTATATTTTCGTTGCAAATTTATGTGAAATCGAGTAAAATGCGCAAACAAAGCTGATAACTCAAAAATAACTATTACAGAAAAAAAAGGCGGTGGCAAATTCCATTACATCCTGCTTAATTATCTGTATAAATAATGCGTGAACATTTCATAATTATAATATAAAATAATAATAATAAACTCGTTCAATTTTCTTGAATGCAGTGATATATTTTGTAATAAACTCGAACACGGTGGTAATTAGCAAGACAAAACGGTTTAATGACTCAGCGCGGTTGCGGGGAACCCACGTTATTCTGCCATAACCTTACTAAAGTGTTTTAACTACAGGTATTTTATTTTGGGAGGTCGAGATTTAGCACAATTGAGTATGAATTCATTTCAAGCCTGCTGTGTACTTCGTAAATATTATTCGTGACAATGTTTACGAAATATTGGAAGTGTTCAGCGTATTCTAACGCGCCGACGACGTCATCAACGCGTATGCGCGCGTGTGTTTCACGCATTTTGATAAGTGATATATAATTATAGATAGTATAATTTCAGTTAGTTTTTGAAATGAAGCAATTACATGAAATTCTGACTGTAAACTCCACTGGTATATAAGCTTCTTGCTTGCAACGTGATGTTTGCGAGCGTTTCAATCGATTCGCTACAGTGCATCTGCGGCGTAAAGAATAAGTCTTAAGTCCTTGTAACCGGGAAATTTTTTTTCTTCCATGGTAACAATATTAATGTATTCCATTGATAACGACCCTGTTCTACCACGAAGAGGTACCAGGTTCAATTTCCAGAAAAATATTTACATATGGCGTATATACCCCAAATAAATCTTTATTTCTCTCGTGAGTTTAAGTGTAATTTGTAGTTGTCTAATGTGTGTGTCCAAGGCAATCGCGACACAGGGTTTCCTTAGTGCGGACCATGGTAGAAAATTTATGTGGTGCGGACGTATGAGTGTTATTATTATTTTTATACATAATATATTATGCAAATAAACATACATAGAAATGGACATTTAATATTTTAGGAACATGTTACACTTTTTTCTAAATCATGTCATTAAAGAGCGTTCAGGAGTCTATACTCAAACAACTTCACCCATTTGGTTCTAACATGCCAAAATTATGTACACATAATTGATTGACAAATCAATTCTTAAAATATTTTTTTTAACTCACTTGTATTAAAATTATTTATTTCCTACTACACCTGTAATAAATACCATACGATTTTTTTTTAATTTTCCCGTGTTTTTCCAGTGTCGTCTTTCGTTAGCCAGACTACATTCATTAATTTGTTTGAAATAAAACTTTGTAAATTGTCCGGCAAAAGTTTCTGAAATATTAAAACTATTTTAAGACATAACGCGGACCAGTAAATTAAGTTGTCAGTGACATTACAACGCATGTCGCGTACAATTAATTCAATTATAAATTTTTCAGTGCATTGTTCGAATATATTTGCAACTATAATTGACTCTTAACCAGAACCTCAACTTCCCGTTTGTTTGTTAAATTTGAGAACAACGAACCGGATCTATTATAAGTTGAGGCTTAAGGCTTGGTTCATACTGGAGAATTTTTATAGGCGAAAATTACAATGTAAAAATATATAAAAAAGAAGCTGCGGTAGCCCAAGCGCCCAGTTACACGAGAAGAAAGTTTAAGAAGAAACACCACGCACATTAATGACGAATCTGAATTCTATTTATTATGCAACAACATTTAAATTCCTCTCAATAAAGTTACCTCCGCGTAGACCAAATACAAGTCTGACTCGCCCACGTGACCGGAACGCTCATTTAAATTAAAACGTAAAAGCTAAACATATAGAGCGTATTTTTCCATGCCAGTTAGATGCACGCGGTCGCTGCGCGGCGGCAACGCGGACTCCGCTCTGCGACCGCGCGGACTCCGCTAGGCGACCGCGCGGGGTGAGCGCGATGAAATTCATGTCGAGTAAATGCGCCCTAATGGTTTGACTTAACGGCTTTCAAGCAGAGGCCGTGGGTTCGAGCCCGGGTTTTTTTACCTCTGACTTTCTCGGAACGTATGTGAAGGAAAACATCGTAATGAACTGCCTGCACGTCGAGGAAGGTTTTCAACCCTTGGAAGATGTGTGAACTGCTACGCCATTGGAAGGTTTGCTGGTACTTATAGCATAGGTTTTCCTTTTTTAAGGACCAGCGGTCATATCTTCTGATTCTTCGATACTTACTTACTGTACACTATGCATGTTGTATTATTATTATGGCAAATAAATTTATTATTATTATTATCTATTTTAGACCCTAGCCTCTCCCAAGGCCTAAAATTAATTTTGAATTTTTAAATGGGAAAGGCGGTATTTCCCGGCACTGGCCCAGTCGACCGGGCTCAGAGACTCAGGTTCAAGAACTGGCGAACGATACGTGCCGTATCGAGCAGGACCGCCTTCTGCATTTGTGCTGGAAGCGACACTTACTGTACACTGTGCATGTTGTATTATTATTATGGCATCTGGCATATATCTATTTTAGACTCTCGCCTCCCCCAAGGCCTAATTATTGTTATTATTATTAAGCCCCAATCCGCATTGGGCCAACGCGGCGGACTATAACCTAAACCCTCGACTGAGATGAGACCCATGACCATCAGTAGGGCGTATAATTTGGTGAATGATAACCATTATAATAATTACAAATAATATCCAGACAACAATATACCAATTAGCTGGTTTTTAACTAGGAAATTAATATGAGTGCCAGAGCAACGGAATCTACTCTGGGACACTACTCGGAACTACCAGACCAAAAACCATTTTAGAAAAGTTTATTTCCCAAATTGATCCAACCGAGAATAGAAACCGGGACGTCCTCATCAGTTTACACTACATGTCTTATAATATTAATATAATACGTATATTTAAATACCTACCTAATATACACACATCGAAATAATCTGGGGATTACGTTGCTTGAACTGAATAAAAATAATTTGCAAGCCAATTGAATAAAAATCAGGTTTATTAATGTTTTTTTTTGACCCCGATGATTTTTACTTGGTCAATTGTACATTTTGAATCTGGAAACGAAATTGACCAAAATATCCATTGACGTTAAAAAATATATATTTTTTAAACATTAATTTTGATGTTGTGTATTTTGCCACAGCAGCGTTGTATACCTATCGTATCGTATTAATATTGCTTCTACGACTAGTAGATGTGTGAATCAAGCTTTACAAATTGTAAAGCTGTTATGAATACTTTTTAATCAGTTGCAAAATTGCTTTTTTGCCGCGGGCACACACTACAACTTGACAGGCGTACTGCAAAGTTGAAATTGTTTCGTGTTGCTTTTTCGGTTTTTCTATCATTTGGAACTGGCATTCCATTAACTGTTCTCAGTCTGCTTTTTAAAAGTGTAACTAGTTTGAAGAATGAATTTCACAACGAAACTAAAACTGCAAGCCAAGTTTTGATTGCTTGTTGTCAAGATTGTTAACTAGTTGCAGCGACCGATACTTGTATACTCAGCCTTACATGAAGGTATCGGTAGTTAGTACAAGGGAATGACGTCACATGGTTTCTCGTTAAATATACAAGGCCACTCGTAAAATACTAATAGCCTAGCTGGACTATATTACTAACTTTATTAACAACAACTTTTGTTAAATTTTTATTGAATTGATATTCAATTATTTTTTGTTAATTACTCCACTAGTTTGTTATAATTATTAATACAAAGATCGAACACTCAGAAAAAACACTCAGAAAAAATTCCTTCGATCCGGTCGGATTCGAACCGACGTCTTCTTGCATACCGTGCCAGACGCTATACCAACTAAGCCACGGAACGAACCAACGGACCTCACGAATTTTTCTATGTGTCGTATCGTGTCTTTGTACTTGGTCTTTCAACGACTTTTTAGTCGTAGCGCCAAGGGACAGGATGGAGAAGTCGTGCGCCTGCTATTAAGCGACATGCCTGTCTTAGATCGCAAAGATTTGAGGAACACTGCCACTGCGCCTGTCATCCTGAGACATTTAAGTTGACAAGTCTCATGTGCCTGTAATTTCACCAGCACCGTTACCCTTCAACACCGGAGCGCTGTAATGCTCACATTACAGCTTGGCGGCAGAAATAGGTAAGTTGGCAGTACTCCCCTGGACGAACTAGAAGCTCTACATCTACTAAAATGTGCGAAATTTTATTTTAAAATTTACCTCTCTGATGGCACTCGGCGAAGAAAAACATCGCAATGAAACCACACGTCAAAGAAAGTCAACAACCTTCGGAAAACGCTTGAAGTCCCGAACTCACATTGTGCCAGGACGGCCGACAGTGGCTTAGAAATCCTGGCCTAAGAGGACACCCGTGTCCAACAGTGAGACGTAGAAATGAGTTGATGATGAGAATTAACATAGCATACGCAGACATGAGACAGCTGTTGAGACATCTCTCTATTAACATATTTGCGCCCGTTTGAAAATAAAATTATTCTGAAACACATGGTAGATCAACATGATATCGCCACATTTACCACACGAAATTCAATATGTATTCAAAGGACATTTTCATAGAACATTTCGTAATACTATGTGTAAAATGAATATTATTTTACAATGGCTAATCATTGTTCGGTGCACTTCAGACGGTGCACAAATTTATTTGCGCTTTGTAAATACGATATATTTGGTAACAATACATACGGTGATACGAAATTTATCATTGTTACGAAATTCAAAGCAAGAACAAAAGTTTTCATTAGTACAAAAGAGGGATAGATGTTTGAAGCAGAAGTTTAGTGTGTTTCAAACATCGAGTATGGTTTCAAACTTTGAAATGTTGGGACCAATAATGAATAGGGTACGCGGATTTGAAATTAAAGTACAGAAGTGGAATATGTTTCCTCTAGTATGCAGAGAGTGCTTGTTAAATATATAATAAGTGATGCCTGTAAATTTCATATCAAGCCACACAGCCACCGAAACAATGAATTTATTGCAAACCAAATTTCCCGATCGCATAATTTCACGAAATTCAGCCGTTAAGTGGCCAGCTCGATCATGTGGTTAACAACGCTGGATTATTTTTTATGGGGTTATGTTAAAGACAGAGTCTATACGGAGCCAATCGAATCGATTGCAGCCTTAAAACTCAAAATTCGTGACGAAATTAACGAAATAGACGCACCATTTTCTCAAAAAGCGATAAAAAAATTTGATGAAAGAATCGACGTCTGTAACTGTGGTCGAGGTGGACATTTATCAGATATCATTTTTCATTAATAATTGCCAAACTTACTTTTTTTTATACAATTAAAATTTGATCATTGCATCTAAATTTATTGTTTTATTTTGATTTACAAAACAAAGTTCTTGTTGAAACACCCTTTAGTATATTATTAAGTTAGATCGTACATTCCACCAAAACCTGGGTTGGGAATATTTTATGCATTTCTTATTTTATTTTTAATGCAGTTATGGTGGCAGCTGCAGTATGGATACGTTCGTTTGCTCCGGTAGTGTGTGGCGTCCATCTCGCGCACAACTAGCGCTTGTAACAGCGGTCTGGAAGAGGCACTAATGGAAAAAAGATGTACAGGACATGAGAGTTGCCCTTTAAGTTGGAAGCTACGGTATTAGTACGGAGAACCAGTAGAGAATAACCTAGATATGCTTCGGTTGATCCAGCCGCATAGGAATTTTGGGACTGGGAGAGACGCTTCGGCGTCGGGAGGTGAGCGTGCCTACTGTTTCGTCACCAAAACGGAAAAATTTGGTAGTTGAAGGTGGCAACCGCTATTTTTGCAATGCACAAAGGCTCTGGTACCGATCTGGAAAACAGGGAGGGAGGGTGCTGTACATGCACCCGGGGTCGCTCACCCAATGCACTATGCCTTTTGAGCACCGGATGAAATCTGTGACAACCCTGTTACGGGATGATCTGGGGGCACCTAAACTGATAACGAACTTTCCTACTGCTACTAAAAGTTAGTTAGTTCTTTTAACTGCCTTATTATATCATACAATTTATTTGTTTATCACTTAAAAACTACTGCTCGAACACCAAACGTGTTCATTGTTCAGGTGCCAAGTTTTGTGATATTCTACATTAGCCTACTGCTCAAAAATACCTAGCATGCCAACAATCAACACTAAATGTCGACCTCGACAGAAAAAAAATTCGGAAACTCTGAAGTCATTACGGTTCAGAATAAGGACGCTTAAGAAGGGGACTGTGCACAAAATAATCATACAAAACATGGACCATTGGAACGTGTTATGCCCTGTATTTTGTCTTGAGGTATTATTTTATTTTGGAATTCCTGAAGAATTTTAAACTGTATTTATTTGGAAATAGTGCTACTAGTCTATTTGAATTTTCCTAAGATGAGATTATAATGGATGGTTGCAGCCGTGTTCCGGAGGTTCACTAAGTTGCATGTTCTACGTGTGAATCAGTGAACCATCTGGGCGGCTCGGTTCGTCTTGTTTATATTTGTAAATAACTATTAATATTATTAGGTATTATTTTTGTAATTGACTACTAATCCTAATACTAACATAGTTATAAGATGTCATGTTACTAACTTGTATGGTTTTACATTGTCTGAAATAAATTATTTTTATTTTATTTAGTTTTTATTTAATTTTGATTGATAGTTCATGCATAAAATTTTTATAGACGCTATTCAGTTTACACGGTTTCAGTGGCTTAAAGTTATTTTTCATGAGCTACATTATTTTGGCCGGATAATCATATAAATAAATAAAAAACGCACACACCCATAGTTCCACACTAGGAAAACACTAGGGTGCCATGGACACACAATTACACCCAAACTCACAAGAGAAATAAAATGTAAGCCATACAAATATTTCTCCCGGCTCGGGAATCGAAACCGGTGTGTGCGTGACGAACCAGGAAGGTAACCGTTCGGCCACGGCGGCAGTTAAAAATCTTACTTTGCTAGGTTGTTTGCAAATGTTACCCTTCAAAACCAAAACACGGCAAAACTCACATTACTGCTTCTTATTGCATTTGTGTGTAAACATTTTCAATCCTTTGAAATTGATATTCTATTCCTTTTATTTTCTTTAAAATGGTCAAAGGACTTCTTAATTGACTTAACTTTACAATCGCGGTGTTCCATTTTTAACTTAAAAAGGAGGAGGTTTTCAATTCGACTGTACGTTTTTTTTGTATGTATGTTACGCGATAATCTGTGCACCGATGTTCACCAATTTTGCAGATTCTTTTTTGTTGGAAAGAGGATATTTCCGTAGTGGTCCCATTTAATTTTGAAGGAAATCATCCACCTCTAAGGGTGGCTGTTCACACATGAAGACTCATTGTTATACATAGCGCCTACATTTTATTATAAGGAGCAATTATTGTAATGGTTGATTTTGCTATTCTCCAATTCAAGGCGTTTTTCTTTAAGCAGTGAGCGTATAGTGGCGGACTAGGGAATGAATCTGGATTTGCGCACTTGCCGATAACCAATTTCAATAAAACTTGGCAAATAGATGTAATTCTACGAACTTTGAGATCGGTTTTTTTTAGTACTCTGTACTGAGATTATGTAGTAGCGAGGAACGCAATATTATCAGATTTAATTCTTTTAAAATATTATGAGAGTTGAGAACTTAACTAGTATGAGTATTTATTTTTTCAATCACGTTACGAATAATTTGCTTTGCTTATTAGGCAAAAAACAAATAAATTGCTTCTTTTCTTTTTTTTTTGGTTGGTAAAATCCATTTCCATTTTCAAAATCCGTATGTAAAGCCATTCTTTAATGCAGCCTTTCCCAAAGTGGTCGATAACGGCCCCTTGTGTGCGCTGCAGGCCTAAAGGGGGCGGTAAGAGACCCAGAAAAAAAATGGGCGCGTAGTGTAGAGGCTTAGGGGGAGATTTGTAATTTCATCTAGGAAGACTCTTAGATACCGACTAAGCTCTCGACTCTCGACTACAACTTGTGAACATCAACTTATATTAATTAAGAGATTGCTCAAACTAACTCGGTTCGATATTTCTCTCCGTGTAGTTTATATATCTGTCCTGTTTTATTGAATAAATAAATAATAATAATAAAAATCATATCAATCGGTCGCTCCGTATCGAAATGAAAGTAGACACAAACAAACAAATAAAAAAGCAACAGACACAGTTTCGCATTTTAATAGTTATTAGTATTCCTAGATACGTAATTTTCGCAGATAATAGACCGCGGGCAATAATGTTTAACAAGTTTTTGTTAAATAACCCGATTTGTGCATTCCTGTATCAATCGGCTGGTTCATAGAAAACTTGTTCTTACTTGTTGAGTACGATTGAGCGTCGAATGAGATAAACGAGTTTATGCATGTTTGTCTTATTCCTGTGGGTGCGTGCTGCTTATGCAATCCTATGTAAACAACGTCATATTCATGTTATTTTCATTTGCGGTTTCGCGCGTAATAGATAAGCTGTACTTAAGTTCAACACTTACTTACGTATTTCTCAAAACAAAACAATGTCGGAAGTAAAAAAGAAGAGACGGCAATCTGTGGGGAATGTATTAAATTCGGATTCATTGAAAATCCCACAAACCCATCGTCACCTTTGTGCCTTCTATGTCTAAAACCATTTTCGAATGAATCACTGAAGCCTTCAAGACTGCAAGATCATTTGAATAAAATGCATCCAGATAAGAAAGACAAGAATATAGCATATTTTCAAGACCTAGAGAAGAAGCATAATGCTCAGCCAAGTGTAGCACAACTCTTTTCGGCGACTGCTAAGCAAGATGACGACGGACTTCGAGCTTCGTACAATATCTCTTTGTTAATTGCTCAAAGGGACAAACCACACATCAGAGAAGAGTTAATTTTGCGAGCAATAAAGTAAGTAATAACTAATGTGCTTCACAAACCGGCCGCTGATATTATCCGAAAAATTCCTTTGAGTAATAATTCTGTGCAAAGACGAATTGATGAAATGGCTGAAATATTGAAGAATCATTGCGCAATCATCTGAGGACTAGTTAATTCTCAATTCAGCTCGATGAGTCCACTTTACCAACTAATGAAGCATTGTTGCTGTCTTACATGAGGTTTATTAAAGATGAGAAAATATGTGAAGAACTATTGTTTGCTAGAAATTTAAATATCGATACAAAAGGCGAAACCATATTCAATACATTGGAAAAGTTTTGTAATGAGGAAGAGATTCCCTTGAAAAATATTATATCAGTTGCTACGGATGGCGTTCCGGCTATGACAGGGTGCCATAAAGGCTAAAAAATAAAATTCCAAATGTCCT
Organism: Hyposmocoma kahamanoa; assembly: GCF_003589595.1. Classification (NCBI taxonomy): domain Eukaryota; kingdom Metazoa; phylum Arthropoda; class Insecta; order Lepidoptera; family Cosmopterigidae; genus Hyposmocoma; species Hyposmocoma kahamanoa. The sequence goes on from NW_020656077.1 coordinate 5,356,044, forward strand.
TGCTGTACATTGCGTTATTCATAGACAACATTTGATTGCTAGAAATTTAAGTGAACGACTACTTCAATCACTGCAATATGTCATCAAAGCAGTCAATAAAATCCGTAACAGCTCTTTGAATGATAGATTATTTCATCATCTTTGCGTTACTAATGACGAAGATTTCAACCGTTTGTTGTTTCATACTGAAGTTCGTTGGCTATCAAGAGGCAATTATCTGGCTCGATTAAACAACCTGTTTGATCCTGTGATAGAGTTCTTGGGAACTATATTTGAAATGAAAAAATTGTACAGGAGCGCTCAAAAACACAAATCAAGGTAGCCCTTATACTGTAATGTAAAAATGTAATGGTATTAGGTAGGCTATCAATCAACGAATATATTGATGTTACAAAAATGATTACAACTTACATATTACATGTTTTACACCCGTACTAAATATTTAATTATTATTACAAAGATCGAACTCTCAGAAAAAAATCCGACAGGTCCACTGGTTCGTTCCATGGCTTAGTTGGTATTATAGCATCTGGCACGGTTTGTTAGAAGACGTCGATTCGAATCCGGCCGGATAGAAGGAATTTCTGAGTGTTCGATGTTTGTATTCATAATTATAACAAACTAGTGGAGTAATTACACATAAAAATAATTGAATATATTGAAACAATTTAAATATTTATGTAAGTAAAGTTATTGTTGCAGCCAGGATTTGCTAGATATAGTTAATGCATTAGAAAATTTGGATTAAAATTTGATTTTGTTTGACTAAATAAATTAATAAAACGACTAAGACTTTTATAAAACTATACAAGCTGAACCACCAAAGATACCTTGGCTTACACAAATTAGCCCAAACAAAATAAAAGGCATATTCCACTAAATGCGTTCGGTCACCTAATGAAGATAGTAGACACCCCTAATTATACTATTTGCAACACCAGAGAAGACACCGTTTTTTTTTGACGGGGAGGAAATCTTTATAGATACCCCTGAGCCTGGGGAGACTCAGGGGTTATGTGGGGACTCTCCCTTCAGACTGGAGGACCTAACCCACTAAAACCTGGGGAGGGTTGAGTCGGCGCCGTGGGATCGGTGAACATTCACCACGACGCCGACGCCGCCCGGCCGCCCTAGCTTGCGCTCAGGGCTCCCGCGCCAACGGAGGGGCGGGTCGGAGGACATTCGACCCGCCCACCAGATGACTGAGGCCGTGCAATGCAGGCTCCAGAGTCCCTGTCCAGAGCCCGCTGGCCTCACTAGGGGATCAGGCGAGCAGCGAACTGCGTTCGCCTTGTGACGGTGTGACCTCCTTACGCCGTCATCTCACCTCATTGTATCGCCTCTCTCCGCTTGTATCCTATCATTTTTTTTATTTTACATGTATTTAAATTTTAAATTTGAATTGTTCCATCTTCCTTCACTTTCTCATTTTGTTTCCGTACCACGGTCACTCCCAGCTCGACCGCCACGACAGTCAGAGCTGTTAATAAGCTAATCATGTGTAATAATTTATAAGTATACACCCTTGATGTATCTATTTCTGTAATTCAGTTTCTCGACCCATTTAGGGGTAAGTGCATTAATAATAAAGTGTAGGGAGTGTTTTATACTGTTATACCTGTTTTTTTACATTTACCTTCATATTGTTACAGCCTTTCTTTAAACTTTACTTCTTTAATAAATTTTGTGGACCGGAAGTTTCCCATTTCATTGCCGTGAACCTGTTCACGGCTAGTTAGGGTTGCAACCCTTTCAGCCTTCTCCCCGTACGTCTGCGTCGAAGCGGGGCCACAAAAGACACCTACCATGCTTTAGTGGAATGTATCTGGTTAATAATAATAATAATAACGCACACACTCAACATAGCCCCGCACTAGTGTCGCGGGTGCCATAGACAACACACATAGACAACCACAAATTACACCCAAACTCACGAGTGAAATATTTCTCCCAGCCCGGGAAACGAACCTGTGACCTCTGCGTGACAGTCCGCAGGCATGTTAACCTTTCGGCCACAGAGGCAGTTAAAGCACGGAGGTTCAGAGCAGAACGAAGACTGTTAGAACTACAGACTGGAATCAGACTAACAGATGTTGGCATGTGCAATAAATACATATTATCTGGGCCTAATAATACCCTGGCTAATAAAATATATAAGTTATAACTTAAGTTACTGAAAAATAGAGAAAACAAGTAAGTAAAAGTAAGAATAGTCTGTAACGATGGAGCTGGCATTACCGCTAAGCGATAAAAGCTCTGGTTAAACAAAAGATTTTTAAAAAGTAAGATTTTCAGTATAAGTAAAGTTCTACTATCCAATAATTACCAATTCAAATACCTCGTAAGACACTTTAAAACTACTTTACAACTTTAGAAAATCAAATACTTGCTATATTTTAAATCGATTAAAGTCACTTTAAAAATTTTTGGCTGCTGGCTTTCAATTTACGAATAGCTCTGTGTCCAGCATTTGTATTCTTTTAGCGACATATGCAATCGTGAATGTACTTCGGAAAGATAGTTTTCTTTTTTTTTATAACAACAAGTGAAGGGACGGACGATTGAAGGAAGATTCGAGAAAGGATAATGCACGTGGGACTTGTCAACTTATGTCTCCGCGTGTTGGGAGCGTCTTTGTGATTTAAAGCTCTGAGTGGGAGAGGCGTGTCGCTTTCTATCAGGCTTACGACTTGTTAGTCTCGTCACTAATTACAATAAAATATAATTTTAAAAAACAAAAAACGCTATAACAATACTACTAGAGTAACTGTTACTCGATGAAGAACTCTGGAGTTTAGTTATACGTAATAGGTACAACGGTTTAATCCAATATAATTTCATTACAAGCCGCTTTATGTGTTGTCTACATTGTTATTAACATGCTTTCTTATTATTGTTATATCTTGCAATTTGTAACAATCACAAAAATAATGTTCACAATCTGCGTTTTACAAAAACAAACTAAAAGTAATTCTATATTGTTCTAGTGGTATAATGTATTTAAAATGTATGAAGCACGCCACAAGGCGACACACGTCGCGTCGCACCTAGCTAAGCCATAAGTCGTGATGGTCGTGGCAAGCATAAGTCGTGATGGTCGTGGCCGGGGCCAGTGTTCACGGCGTATTTCTTTACGCGCAAAGGACACGCGTTTTCGGCGCCGGTAAAGCTCAAAAAGCACAATGAGGCGTTTGCATCAATCCAAACGTGCATACGTTGATATTGCGTTTAACGCGTGTTGCAATCACGGTTTATGTGCGTTTGCATCGTTTCAACAACAATAATATCGCGTGGTAAGGTTGAAGTAGGCAAGGGAGAGGCATGTGCTCATGCCAGTGCATGCGCCGTCCGGCCTCCACGCAGATGACGCGCGTTTCACGAACGCGTTTACGGCGGCACTGAATTGACGAACTCGTGCAAAGGTTTACTGGCGGCGACTGAATCTCGTTAACGTGCGTCATCTCTGCGCTGAAAAAATGGTAAATTTCAAATTAAATTTCGCATATAAATTCAGAACACCTCAAAGGTGCGTGTCTGGATTCGAACCCAAAGGGCGATAGGTCAAACCTTTAGGCTACCACGGCTTTTTTACTAATCTAACCAGATATTTTATATTCTGATTACGTGGGCATGGCAACACTATAAAATGGAGCTTATTAATCTGTGGAGATTGAAGAACGATAGGAAAAGAAAATCTGATTCTCTATATCTGAAACTTCGACTAATGAAATTCCATCCTCTAAGGCTCAACGCACACTGGCGCCAGAGTCGAAGCGTCGCGACGCGTTATGTTTTTCGCATAGCATATTCATCTCTATTTTCCCATTATTAAGGTACAAATTTGTGTTAAGCAAATATGGAGTCGCGTGTCGACGTTTGATTGCAGTCGAGCGTTACGTGTGCGCAGTGAGGCGTCAGACGCCGACCACACTATGATCCAGGCGCACTAATGCGAGCGTCTCGCGCGTCGACGCGTCGCCACGCGTTGTAGTTGAAAAACAGGACGCGACGCGACGCTTCGACTCTGCGCGTGTGAGTTGAGCCTAAGACCTGAGACTACATTAAAAGGCTTTTGCCATTGATTGTAAGTCAATGGCTTTTGCCTTTTGTTTCTAAAGAGCTCACTGCTGTCATAGATATTTTTTCATTTTGATTTAATAAAGAACTTGGATATTACGTTTTGACTGCCTATATTCCTAGCCAATAAATATGAATTCAAATCGCAAAATCGTTTTTCCCAGGACGCGGAAATGAAGCGAGAATGAAAGCTCTTGTAAACATGCTTTGAGTATTCCGATCTTTGTTTATTACGCAGCTATAAGAATGTTCTAAATTTTATTGTGAATAATATACTGCGCTTTTGACTGGTTAAAATAAAAAGAAGACATTTGGGCTGCGTGCATTCGTCGACTTCATATTCAAATATTATCTTTTTTCATAGGTAAGTCCTATGAAAAAAGAATAGGTAAGTACCTATGAAAAAAGAATCACTAAGTACACATGAAATAAGATAATATTTGAATATGAAGTCGACGAATTGCACACAGCCCAAATGTCATCTTTTTATTTTAACCAATGAAAAGCTCAGTATATTATTTATTTAACTGCCTCTATGGTCGAACGGTTGCCATGCCGGACTACCACGCAGAGGACCTGGATTCGATTCCCAGGTCAGGAGAAATATGTGTACGACCTACATTTATTTCTCTCGCGAGTTTTGGATGTAATTTGCGGTTGTCTATGTGTGTCTCCATTGCACCCATAACACAGAGTTTCCGTAGAGTGAAAGTATTATTATTGATATTATTTATTATTCAGTATATTATTTATTCAGTATATTATTCGAATACGAATATAATAAGTAAATTACACTTCGTTTACACACAAATTACAGTCGTTACATTAATTTCCATCTGATCCCCTAAACTACCTGAGCCACCCTGAACCACCGCCAATTTTAAATCCCAACTGATCCCCCCTATATTTTGTAACTCCCAACGAATCTTTCCATTGTGTTTGTAAGGTAAGTACAGACAAGAGAAAAAGTTTTGAAACCATAATTGAAAAAAAAATTATATTATACGTCTTGCAAATCATAAATACCAAAAACTTAGTCTTAAGTATTATTTAAAATCTAAGTTTAATGTTATAATTATCACAGACGATCGTTTTTATTTTTATTTTTTGTGACAGGTTATTAATATTGCAAATTACTAGTAACAATAATAAAAGTATTTAAAAATTAATAAAGGGTTAAAAACCTTGACCATTAAAGTATAGTTAATGTTATTCATTTCTAATAAACTAAATAAAATGCAGTACAACCATTGACTTACGATTATATGGACGTCGGGTCCGCGCTAAAAAGTGTCCGCACTTGTAAGGCGCTAAAATCGTATACAGTGCGCCAAACTCCGCTTTAGTATTCATTTGTTCGACTGCCAGCGCGATACTGCGATGACATTACAATTTAAATTTCGAATAGGTTGACTTGGGACATTTTTTTCGTGGTTTTTGTATTAGACCCGTCGTCCATTTATTTGTAAGTCAATGAGTACAACCCTCAAATATATTTTCTTGTTGACTTACTACAGAACCTACCAAAAATATACTTGTAAGTATCAGGATATCAAGTGGGAATTAAATATTAATTATCTATTCTTGATACCCTGCATTGGGGATCCGATTGGAAAAGAAAATAATATGAAATAATACGGATCCCCCAGGGGTTCGGTTTTAAGGGATCAGATGGAAAGATTTCGATTAAACTCTAATATTGTTTCGTATGGCAGATTAACCTGAGAACAACGAGAAAGAGGCCCTAGTATTTACTTTTTATAATAAAACAAATGTACACGTTTAGCATTTAAAACACTTACCTTGAATATTTAATAAATAAATTAGTTAGACAACATTACATGCGTTGCTCTGATCCCCAAAGTAAGAAGCTAAAGTACTTGTGTAATAGATATCGGAAACAACGACGGTACCACAAACACCCAGATCTCAAATTTAGTAAAGTTGGTTTTCCATACTGATCCGATCGGAGATCGAACCCGGGACCTCGGAAATGGCGACACCATGAAAACCGGTATGCAAGCCACTCAATCACAGAGGTCGTCTAAATTTGAATGTATAAATTTCAATTTCTTAAAAATCATCTTTCTGTTGAAGTTTGTTGCTATTCTAGAAAGCCAAACAGCCAAATAGACTAAACCCTGGTTTTGGGATATCCTGAAAAATTATGTACAATTATTGTATTTGCACTGTATCACCTTTTATATTTCTAGTTAAACATAAACTACTATGCACATAGATGTAAAAAAAGATTCTCAAAGTCGAATTGGAAGTTAGATTAAGGCCATAAAATGGGCGGCCATAAAAAGGGCAAAAACATTACTCTCCTTCCAAGGCAGTCGTTTAAAAAGTAAGTACCTAACATAAGTTCTGGAACAGTCATGTACCAAATTCGCTCGAGTTTTTTTTTTTACGACACCAAGCGACGAGACGAACAGGTCGTGCACCTGGTTGTACGCGTTATGCCTACCCATAGTCCAAAATCAAAGCCAAATATTGTTTATTGCATAGGCAATTACACTTGAAATCGTCATACTGATTAAACTCTACTCCTCATTTGTAAGGCATATTCCCCTGGGAAGATTGAGCAAGAAACGCTAGGGGTTGCTCTTTGTAAATATACATTTGAATACATTTATCATTACAATATTTCATTTAAACATGTTAGATCGAGATTACCAGAAAGAGCTAAACGGGTCACTACCAAGGATTTTTGTCATCCAAGTACGCAGAAGTTGTATAATATAAAGATTTAGTATAAAGATTTTGTTTCACATTAGTTTTAAACCGCGTAAATGGCAAATTTGAATATCAATCGGAATCTTATTCGGAATATGAGACTTTATGAAGACGACAATCAAGAACAGCTTCTTTATTTTTATTCCTCGTAGTAATGTTATGTCTATAACTATTTTTTCCAAAAAAAATAATATCTTAACGTAAATAAAGTAAAAATAAAAATAAAGTTAGTGTAAGAATGTTAATCTGTTTAAACTTATCTCTCACAGACCCTCTAGAAATTGCCCTAACCGCACGTTTCTGCAGGACAAAGATTCTATTAATATAGGCGGCATTACCCAAAGCAAAACGCCGTGTGTCATTAAACTGTGAAAGTAGCTGAAGTAAACCAATCTAGCCGTTTCGACGTCTGAAAGTTTTCGTTTTTTTTTATAATATAACAGTGGCAGTGCCACTCAGAGCTTTAGAACACAAAGATCTGAGGGCACTGCCACAACGCTGGTCACTCATGACATGAGTTGACAAGTCCCATGTGCCTGTAATTTTAGTAGCAGGAGAGGTCCTTGTGAAAGAGTTCATCCACGAAGCCACGGTATCTACTTATTTCTGCCGCCAAGCAGTAATGCGAGCGTTACAACGTTCCAGTTTTGAAGCTGGTGAAATTACAGACCCATAGGTACTAGTAAACTTTATATCAGGGTAAAGGGTATGGACATCTGTCCCTGACCAGTCTGTGACCAGACCATCTGTGTTGCTTAATGCCAGGCGCAATACTTGTTCGCGTCCTTTGGTATCATAAAAAAAATCATCCTTCAAAACTAGAACGTAGTAATAAAGGGTGCCATTAATTCCCAGGACGAACTCATTCAAAAAAAGCACTACTTTCAAAACATTTAAGAGTAATATTTAAATATTTTTAGATTTCACTATATGTAAGTAAATTGAGAATGAAACTGTGTTTTCTGGTTTTCAAAAATCGCGCAGGTGTATGTGCTTTTTCAAACATACCTACGTTTCGGGATTTTTACAAGTGGATCTTTGGTCACGGCTGACTAGATACTAGATATTGGAAACGAAATATATTTTCCGTATTCATCTGAACTGAGTAAAGTGTTTTTTTTTTACTTTTTAGTTATTTTAATCGACTTCATAAAAAAGGAGGAGGTTCTCAATTTGACTATTTTCGTTTCGACTCATCCGTAGAACAAAGATCTATGTGCAAGACTACTTGTTCTCAGGACATGTACATTTCGTTCGTTCACCTTCGCTGTGGATGTCAGATCGACCGTTGTTCGATTTTATAGTTCCGAAACGAAATAAGGTATATAAATTCTCAAAACACCTTTACAAAGGACTTAGTTTGAATAATGAAATTATTCTCGCAAGGTGCTTATTTTCTCTTTTCGCTATATAATCACATCGGACTCTGGTCTTCGGATGATACGATTTTTTTGCATGTATGTTACGCGATAACAATTTGTGAACCTTTTTTGATGGTTCTTTTTTTATTAGAAAGAGGGTCCCTCGGTAAAATTCCCTTTTAATATGAAGAACATATTCCACCTCTATGGGTGGCAAACTAGGGAGGAATCCGGTTTCGCGCACTTTCCGGTAACCGGTTTCAATCAAACTTGGCAAATAGATGCAATTCCACGAACTTTTGACGTCGGTTTTTTAGTACTCAGTACTAAGATTATTTATACAGATGTATTATATATTTTAGTACTGATAGATCACCGTTATCTCCAAGTTTCTGAATTTCATAATTTTGTAATTCTGACAAAGAAGAACTCAATGAAAGTAAAGATTTTCCATAATGGCCACGCTTGCCTAGCGCGTTAACGCTGTATCTGTGCCATACCAGGGATTTCATTGTATTCGATCTTTATAAGAATAATTATAACAAACTATTACAACGCGACAGATAGGTGTCTATTAAAAAAGGTATTCATTGAACGTTTACCATGTTTTGATGGAAAGTGTTCAGACTGAGACTATCAGGAGGCAGTTGGATAGTGTGGGTCAAATACCACAGACATATTTAGATAGTCTTAATCTAGGTTACGGAACGACATTACCAATTACTGTAAGTAATTGGTAAAGTAAGTAAGTGTCTAGATTAAAAAAGGTATTTTTTTAAATTTAATTTTTTGGTAATGGGGGAAAATATTCAAAAGATACCCGACTTCCTGTGTGGGGGGGTCGGCTTATGTGGAATTGGTACCCATTAAAACCCCCTCAGTGGCCTTCCTCCGTGCATATTAGGAAGCCTCGGAATCTCTGAAACCCCTTTTCTCGGAATTTCTGAAATGTTAATATTGACAATCAAAACCCCACTTTACTGCAAAAACTTTTAGGGGCGGGATTGAATAACAATGGAATGCACAAAGGACAAAGAATTCTATTCTTTCCGCGACATATGCACGGTGTAAGCGTACGCTGGAGAGTTAGTTTTATTTATTTATTTTATAATACCAAATGACGGGACGAACAAGTCGTGCAAGACAGGTGGTTAGCGACGCGCCTGTCCATAACAGTTGCAGTTTCAATCCTTAAATCACAAAGGTCTGAAGGGCACTCAATTCAGATACGTAAGTTGACTAGTCCCATGTGCCTGTAATTTCATGAAGCTTCACTTTTCATGCAAATTAACAAACATACAACGCTATAATCGGAATATTTTTCTATACTTTACTATACTAAGTCTTTAGACAAAACGACAATTTTATCTAAAGATTTGAAAAGTTGTAATTAATCTGAAACCGAGGCCAAAGATAGTAACCACGGCTTGCAAATTTTTCAATGGATATTTCTACAAAGACCTGGACAATTCGAATTAGCGGCTAGAGTCATCTGACTAATTAGTAATTTGATCCGGCTTAGCTCTAAGACGGAACAAAGAAAAGGTGTGGACTGCCCGATAGCATTCAAATCAACCGCATTGAGGCAATGGAAAAATTTTGCCCGTGCCTTTTAGAACAATACTCTGTTTTATAAAAACAGAACTGCTAGTGATGATTATATATAATAATTAATTTAATTATATATGATTATCAAAATGTTTGACCGAAAATCAAAACTCTCAGACTAAGGCTTGCCAAAGGTCGATGGTACGCAGCATAGGTAGTAGGTGTAAAGAGGATTGACAACATTCGAAACACTACTGTGCGCTCGAAGACATGCACAAGGGATGTTGCGAAAAGGACTGCTACGCTGAAATGAGACTGCCGGATGGATGCCGGAGAATGGCCGTCGCTGACGAGACAGACCAAGAAAGATTGGCAACTTAGACGCTTATACAAAGGACTAGCCTAATATTGCGTCAAATCAGGATGGATGGATGTCGAAAGGAGAGGCCTTTGCCCAGCAGTGGGACACAATAGGAATAAGAAAAAAAAGATGATATACTGTTTACTTTTACAAGAAACTAACACGTGCTTGTTACAGGTAGTGGAAAAGTAAAATTAATTCAATGTAGAACAATAAACGCATTTTGACGAAAAGTTCTTTTGATTTAAAAAGAGATTTTACCTGATATTTGTCGAATAGTACCTACACTACAAGTAGTAATTTGTTGTTAAGGCTGGAACAAATGCCAGATTGACAAATTAAATTCAACTTTTTAAATTAGATTTTTTTTTAATTGATTTTTTAAATTAGACTTTTTAAATTAAATTCCAGATAATAATAATAGTCCAATAATCACAAAAAAAAATATGATTGCTAGTAGTCCTTAAATAATTGAATGTATTAAGCAAAACTACAATTTATTAAGCTCTTTATACGAAATAAAATTTATAGTTACGTCGTTCAAATTTAACAAAAAGCAATTTCTCTTTACATACAAACATCCGTTGTTTATAAAATTTACACGAAAAAATAGATAATTTAATTTCAAACAGATGTATTGTTCACTTTTTTTTAACTTATATAGTTAAGTGTTATTATTTGAAAAAAAGTAATTCCTTCGCACTCGCGAGGTCTGCGCAGTACTACGCTCAGTCGCCTTTCAGGCTTTGCGACGAGTGGATCGCGCGTGTGTTTTTGAGCGGGTTTATGCCACAAAATGTTGCTGTTTTTAATTAATTTCACTTGTAAACACAAGTGAAAGTGTTAAATTTAATTTGTATATATATATATTTGACTTTGTTTTTATATTTTAGACTTTATTTTAGAGATTTTTAGAATTATTTATTACGTTATATTTACACTGAATCTTTTTTTAATAACTGCCAAAGACTAGACTTTAAAGATATGCCGAAATAAAAAATAAATCTAAGGTGAAGTGTGGAATTTGTACAATATATATGCAAATAATATGGCACTGGATGAGAAGGTATAGGTGTTCTGGAAGAGAAGGCCTAGATGTTCTGGGTAGTGCCGCGGAGTGAATTCCGTTGCTGTGGGTTTGATTCCCGGTAGAATATTTTTTTTAATGAACTTCCTGAACTTGGGTCTGATCTGGGTTTCTGGTAATGCTTGTGTTTGGATTAAGTTTCTCTGGCACTCATAAGGAGTACAGGGAGTTCCATAGTTTGAGAGCAGGTGGTTGGCAATAGAACAGACAAAAATATCTTTCCCAAATTGATTCTACCGGGAAATAAACCCGGGACCAAGAGTTACGGAATACACTCCGCGGCACCACCTAGTACACCTAGGCCAAAACCATTTCAGAAAAGTTAATCTCCCAAATTGGTTCTACCGGCAATCGAACCCGGGACCAACAGTTACGGAATACACCCCGTGACACTACCTAGAACACCTAGGCCAAAACCATTTTAAAAAAGTTCATTTCCCAAATTGGTGCTTCTGGCAATCGAACGCGACCAAGAGTTACGGAATATACTCCGCGGCACTCCCCAGAACACCTAGGCCAAAACCATTTTATAAAAGTTCATTTCCCAAATTGGTTCTACCGGGAATCGAACCCGGAACCAAGAGCTACGGAATTTACTCAGCTACATTTTCCAGAATGCCTAGGCCAAAACCATTTTGGAAAAGTTAATTTCCCTAATTGGTACTGCCGCAAATCGAATCCGGTACCTTCTCATGCGTGCTTTATGTAAAATCTACAAATCGCTTAAAACACGACCACACACACAGCATATTCCCATGAGAAGAAATATTCACTTTATTTAACACATTTGAAGTTCTATATTACGAGTATATTGCTATTTCCAAAGTTCGCCCTTATACCTTAGTGTTGAGAAGCATAGTTACACTTTGTAGTGCCCGTGGTGGCACAAGCTGGTGACGTCAGGCTGCGCTTTGTGTCACGCTGCACCGCAGGACACAAAGACTTACCCACTTTATTTAGTAGAAATCAAACAATACTGCATTGCATTTTCCACCCACCGCTGTTGTTTTAAAGAAAATAAAACCACCACTGATCCAGAAAACATCGCAAATATTTGCTCTCGTGACGACGAACCCATGCTTCAATCTAAAATTCAAATAGTACTCCAACTTCGATTAAACTACTTGTTCGCGCTATTTTCATTTTGACGCTTTTCAATGTTAACAATGTAGTTAATAAAGTACCTATTTTAAAGTATATTTATATAACCTCGCACAAAGTACGTATAGTAACCGTACTCTGTATTTGTTATTGTTGGAATTTCCACCAGTTAAAAACAAATTAGTCGTATTGGTCGTAATCACTTTTTTTTATTATTAATCTAAGTGTTCATTTACGTATTGTATAAAACAAATTGAATAAATAATACATAAAAGTTATACTTTCAATGACGCATAATGAATTAGTAAATATTGACGTTTGTTAAATGCATTTAAAATTTAGCGAATAAAAGTATTTGTTTTAATTTTGCTACTCTTTTATACTTCTCCTTTATAGTTGAAAATAGTACACTTCTGGACACATATATTGGCCCACCTTGTATTTTCAGTTTCGTTTGGTCCTAGCTAAAATTTTATATTAGGTCGAGCAAAAAGTTTTTATGCAGTTTTGAACCTGGCACATTCACAATTTCATTCAATAGTCTTTTTTTGAATTTCGAACACAGAATTTAAAGAAACAAAAGACAATTTGGAGCCTGTTTGTTGATCAAACAAACGAATACTAAGAAAACTTGGTTTTATTGGTTTACTTGGATTTAATTCTTGAAAAAGTGATTGATATCTTTGGTTTTGCAACAAACATTACTTATTCTTAACATTAAGGTGAGGTTCTATCAATAATCTATGGATACTTCACCTGAAGTCGCCGCCCAAGCTGTGGCACTTATTCAGGCCGGACACAGCCAAAGAAACGTGAGTGCTCAACTTAATTTAAATCGATCTGCGGTCCGAAATGTTTATCGGAGGTACCTAGAGACTGGCGGCTTTGTTCGTCGCCAAGGAAGGCCACGATCTCGGGTCACAACTGAAAGGCAGGATCGATTCATCGTGACGACCAGCTTGAGAAATCGTCACCTTACCTCCATTGAGATACAAAACCAACTTCGCGACTTCCACGGAGTATCTGTGAGCGCTCGAACTGTTCGGAGAAGGTTAAAAGAACGCGATATGGTACCACACAAGCCAACTAACGGGCCCAAACTAACGCGAGCCCACCGAACAGCGCGCCTTCATTTCGCACGCAGTCATTTAAATTGGACACAGCAAGATTGGAGCCGTGTACTCTTTTCTGATGAGTCTAAAATTGTGTTACATGGCAATGATGGAAGGAAGAAGGTCTACCGACGTAAGGGAGAGCGTTTCGCACAATGCTGCTGTCTGGGGCGGTATATCCGCGAGCGGCAAAACTCAACTTGAGGTTGTTACAGGACCACGGCTGCCAACATTAAATGCTGAAAGGTACATTCGTGAGTGCTTAGAACCTCACGTGATACCATACGCGGACTATGTGGGCCCAAATTTCCTTTTTATGCATGATAATGCAAGAGCCCATGCGGCCGGCATCGTCAGGGAATATCTTCGGGATGTGAACATCACAGTTATGGACTGGCCAGCCAGAAGCCCAGATATGAACCCCATTGAGCACATGTGGGACGAGCTAAAAAGACGTGTTAGGGCTCGTCAGCCAGTTGCCCAGACGATGCAGGAGTTGAAAACTGCCATAGAAGAGGAATGGGAGATGATCCCTCAAAATTTCATAGAGCGGTTGATAAACTCTATGCCTAATCGTATGAGAGCTGTGGTAGATGCCCATGGAGGCAACACGCGTTATTAAATTAAACCTTTATTTGATAAAACATGTTTTTTATTCAAAAATCAATTGCCTTTAACAAGGCGCATATCCGATTTGTTAGGCGTAGCTCCATGTCGTATGGTATTCTGAATTCAAATTTAAAACAATACGATCGAAAAAGATGGTAAAATGTATCAGGTTTAAAACTGCATCAACAGTTTTTGTTCAATCTAGCAATCATATTTCGGTAGGGGCCATCGAAACCTAAACTCTAAGGTGGGCCAATAGATGTGTCCAGAAGTGTAGTATTAGTTGTTAATTGCACGTCATCATTGCACGATTTAACTGCCTCCGTGGCCGAACGGTTACCATGCCGGACTGGCACGCAGAGGTCCCAGGTTCGATTCCCGGGCCGGGCGAAATATTTGTATGAACTACATTTATTTCTCTCGTGAGTTTGGGTGTAATTTGTTGTTGTCTATGTGTGTGTCCATGGCACCCGCGACACAGGGTTTCCCTAGTGCGGGGCTATGTTGAGTGTATGCGTTATTATTATTATTATTATTATTTACCTAATACTTTCACTATTTATGCTATTACGATTTTGACCCTGAAATATTATGTAATGTTTATTTTTACGAAGATTCATTCTCGTATGTCTCTGAGGGAATAACAACGTAGGTATAGATTGCAAAAAAACACTTATGACTCTTCTGTATTCTAATTTACAACTTATTTTTATTTGACTTTGTATAAATGCAAGCGAGTGGACGATAGATGGCGTATGAAATTGTTACTACTGCCTAAAGGTCAAATCTTCAAAGTCATTCGCGACTTTTCAAGCCTTAATTTTTGCTGTATTAAGGTGAGTCACTGGAGGAAAACTGTCTAGATCAAATGTTTTAGATATGTACTACTAAATAAAGATCTAACAAAGAACTAACAATGCACACAAGGATATTGTCTAAAGAAAGTGCTAATTTGTTACACGATAGAAAGTGCTTTAATAGATCGTATGAAATCCCGAAAACATGATAAAATAAAGTCTAAAACGTATTTATTTAAGAATAAAATATCTAACTTTACACATAATTTTTACATGAAGATATTTCCCCTTAAGTACTACAGATAACCTGCGCAATTTTGGTTTTTAACTGAAGTTTTCAATTTTATGTTCTTATAATCCCAAAACTTGAAAATTGTTCAGCGGTCGCCATCGGGCGCTTGTCAACGACGGATCTGTGTCTGTGTATTAATTTTCTGCTTGCTGATTGCGGGACGCCTCAATCGGATTTCAAATGCCTCATCTTAATTGTTTTTGGCACTCATACTAGATTTACAAAACATTGTGATCGATTATTGTGAAGATCGTAGTTATGTGATACAAGCTTTTTACTGTACTATAGTTTACATTACCTAATTATATTTTGTCTGTGAAAAACAACTGCTTGTCTTATTGTGAAAATTCTATATAGCCACAGTTTTATTTTCTTCAAACAAGACAATTGTTAACAACGATATACATTTTTACTAATTAGACCTAAACCAAAAGTTGAAATAAAAAAAAGACGTGGACAAATAGATGAATCATCAAAATGCTTTAACTTATCTCACTAATTATTAATACAAAGATCGAACACTCAGAAAAAAATCCTTCGATCCGGTCGGAGTCGAACGGACGTCTGCTAGCATACCGTGTCAGACGCTATACCAACTAAGCCGCGGAACGAACCAGCGGACCTCACGAATTTTTCTATATGCTTGCGTATCTATGAGAAATCTATAATATTTCGTCACCCAGTTAGATACCTTTACAGCCACCAGCTCCGGCTAGAGATGTCGCTATTCCTTGTATTTAAATTTTTTCTGAGTGTTCGATCTTTGTATTAATAATTATAACAAACTAGTGGAGTAATTTCACATAAAAATAATTGAATATCAATTCAATAAAAATTTATCTCACTAATATGGTGTGGAATTTGTTAAAATTGTAATTGTTAGTGTTAATGCTTCTTGGTGTTATATTGCAATGTCTTGCAATAGTTGCATCATCAAATTGTAAAATCATTCAAAATAAAAGGCGCACTACGTCTGCACACATCAGGGGGTCTGCTCTCGATCTCCGTCTGACATGCGTCCGAAACAATTACTGCCAAATAAGCAATACTTGACCAAATGAAAAGACGCGTGATGCGAGTGAAGCTTCATACTGGATACTTGTCCTTTAATTTTGTTGAATATTACTTATTTGACAGTAATTGTTTCGGACGGATGTCGGACGGAGGTCGAGAGTAGACCCCCAGTTCCGAATCCGAGAAATGACGGGCCGAAAGTCACAGGGATCATTTTATCTCTAGGTGTACAAGCAATATACGTATTTTCTCGTATTCGTATCGGACTTAGTGCACTAGCGACATCCGAAGTAGGTCCGAGTGTCTACATTTGCATAGTCTCGGATGAGGCACGAATACGAATCAGAATTATAAATCGAAAGGTGTTTCTTGAAATTAAGACTACGTTACTTATAAGGAATTAATCCCTATGATTAACCCTTTCGATCCGCATCATAAATATACAAGATTTTTTTTCATCATTAAGTCTGCTCGAATTCCACATGAGGCAAACAATTTTGAAGTCTTTAAATTCAGTTTTTGAAAATGTTAGGTATGAAAGAAGCCGTGATAATCCTGATGGTTTGACATATCGCCTTTCAAGCGTCGATCATGGGTTCGAATCCCGGCTACGAGTTTCTTCTAATTTATGTGCGTAATTTTTAATTGAATTTACCATGGACTTTTCATTTCAAATCAACACGTCGAAGAAGGTACACAGCCCTCGGAAAATGTATGAAGTCACCATTGAACCAGTGTGACCAACTATGGCCTAAACCCTCATCTAAGAGGAGACCCATACTTAGCAGTGGATTGTATAAATGGGTTAATGTCGATGAAGGTGAGTGCGGTATTAGCTTTTAGAAATTAAACAATGTCTCCGTTATTTAAGTTATTTATTTTAGAAAATAATTTCAATTCAACTTTTGGTTTCAATTCATGCCAATTCAAAAGTCCTACATAATCAAATAACAACTTCGGAGTCGGGACCTTCCAAAATGAAGCGGAATTTAGCGGATCGTTTGGTTTGACTCTGAATGCTAATATTTGTTTATTTATCTTTCGAAACAATGGAAATCAGAGTATTTTTTTGTTCTTCAGTATGTTATGGAAACACAAGTTTTACCGGCATCAACTTTCGCAATAATATTTCAATTTGCCTCCAAAACTCAAATAACTATGCACTTGTACCTTAGAAACTTGTACCTTAGAATACTTGGTCGTTTTTGTTATTATTTAGTTTTGACAAGACAAGCTTCAAAATAAATTACAAAAAACTAATAAGTAAACTTATATAAAATCACACAAGAAATAATTAGGGAAAAAAATAAGCAAATATTTATTTATTTATTTATTCGTTATAAATTTAAAATAAATATTTTACGAATCAAAATGTTTCAACAGTTCCCGAACAGTATTATGTAAATTATTGTATCTACAATAGCAATTTCAATTTCAAAATAATCTCAGTACAGAGTACTAAAAAAACCGACCTGAAAAGTACGTGGAATTACGTCTATTTGCTAAGTTTCATTGAAATATCCCCTAGTTCGCCACTATACAGGACTTGATACTGGAGATAATAAAAATAGGTTCTCACTACGACACTACTCAAAGTATATCGAGAGAAAAACGCCTTGAATTGGAGAAATAGCAAAATCAACTAAATAATTGCTAAAAGTAATTGCTCCTAAATTAAAGTTAGGCGCTATTTATAAAAATGAATCTTCATGCGTGAACAGCCACCCTTTGAGGTGGACGATTGTCTTCAAAATGAAATGGGACCACTATAGAAATACCCCGTTTCCAACAAAAAAAGAATCATGAAAATCGGTTCACAAATACCGGAGTTATCGCGTAACATACATACAAAAAAAAAGAACATACAGTCGAATTGAGAACCTCATCCTTTTTTGAAGTCGGTTAAAAACAAGTCATCAAAGTATTTAGGCTTCTTTTTTTTATTCTCCCTCTACAACTTAGACTATGGAATCAAAGTCACAGATGCTTAGCGGATCGAAAAAATAAAGGGACAGAAGTCAATAATAAACAGGCTTAATTTAAAAAAATGTGAAGGTTTATAATGGCTTGTCCTTGCTCTACCACGTCATAAACATGTAATAAAAATACACATAAACGTAGAAGCTTTTTCAAACCAGGATTTGGTGCTGGGTATATTATGAACAATATCAATTCTTACTCATATTAGCTCATAAAAAATATCTAACTCTGAATTTGGGACTTAAAACCATAATACTGTATAATGTGTACTGAAGTAGGTAGTAGTTATTCCGTTTGTACAATAAAATTCCAACACACCATCAACTAGTCTTCTTTTTTTTTAAGTGACGGGACGAACAAGGGTGGATGGATACTCTATACTCAATATACTTATTGCATTCATATGGTACATGTTTTAAAATTAAAATAATGCTACACATATGAGCCCTTTATTAGGGATAACTGTGACGGTGTGACCTCCTTGCACCTTTTTATATAAATTATTCTTATTCTTATTTTGTTCTTACAGTCGTATTTAAATTCAACTTTTGAATTGTTAATTCTTTTGCCTCACTTTCCGATTTTGTTTCGTTTTATCGACCCTCCCTGCCCGAACGCGGTAGCGAACACATCTCCTCCTATCTGTTGAACCTTTTACTAGTTATACTTACACAGTTTACATTTTAAAGATCATAATATTATTGTTAAACCTGAATAAATGCCTATAAACTTCTGAACTACTAAACTTACTAAGTAAGATGTATGGAGGTTGCGGGGACCACTACTACTACTTTCCAGGCTACATTACTATTATCCTACGAACGCCAGCATCAGCATCGCTTCTACATAACAATAAGAGCAGAGGTGGGCCGAGGTTTCAATTATTAATTAGAATTGTTATTTATCATATAATATTATAAAATAAAAAATATGTCATGTAATAAGAAATACGTTATATAATAAGCAGAATTATGTCACTTGAAATTTTGAATTTGATAAGATTACAAAATTATAACTTTATAGTATATAATTAAGATTTATTTATTATTCATTTTTATTTGTCATTAAAGTATTCATTTAAATTGTAATAACATTTATTAATAAGATGTAGTTTTAATTTATTTACAAACAGTGAATAATTTATCGAGTTCTTAGGTTTTCGCGATTGTTACACATCGAAATGGAACTGTTTTTCCGGATTTAAATCGTGTATATTTGTTTTTTCAAACAAACCGACATATCGGGCACTTTACGGGTCCCATGGTCACGGTTGACTGAGGCGGTACAGTCTTCAACCAGTTATGTCTAATATTTTTTTTTTTTTTTTTTTTTTTTTTTTTTTATAAAATATAGGTGCGCATTTGACCTCCATCTCACCTGATGGAAAGTGACGATGAGGTCGACGATGGAGCATGCACACCTAAATAATGCCTATTCACTCTCGCCTTGAAAAGGTCCAAGTTATAACGTTCAGGGAACAAGTCTGCAGGCAGGGAATTCCACTCCATAGCCGTTCGCCATATAAATGTGGAAGCGTAACGCTTCGTGCGAATCTTTGGAATATCCACAACATAGGGGTGGAACCCAAGCCTACGCCTAGTCCCCCGGTGATGGAAAGGGGAAGGCGGAATTAAATCATGTAATTCCATCGCACACTCTCCGTGATATATCCTGTAAAATACCGATAAGCAGGCAACTTTACGGCGGTGTTCAAGGCTCTGCAGCTTCGCCTCCACTAATTCCGAGTCACCTATAAGTCTCTTGGCACGGTTGTCAATTGAATCCAAAGTGGCCAGTTGATATGTCGCAGAGCCATCCCAAAGGTGGCAGCAGTACTCCATGCACGATCGGACTTGTGCCTGGTACAGCTGGAGCAACTGTCCCGGTGTAAAGTACCGCCTCACCCTGGAAAGGATCCCAAGCTTCCTTGCTGCATTTTTGGCCGTGGATTCAATGTATCTGCCGAAGTTCAAATTGGACGACAGGTCCATTCCAAGTAGCTGGAGACAATCGGCTATCGGTATGGATATATCACGAAAAGTCGGAGTCAGCTCAAAGGGACTCCGTTTTGTGGAGAATAGACACGCCTGCGTTTTGGTAGCGTTAAATTTGACAAGATTGGCATTGCCCCAATCGGAGACTGCCTGGAGTGTCAAATCTAAACGGCTAACCATGGACTCTCGACAAGACTGGATTTCCTCTCCACTGACCCTTGCATTGGTCAAGTACCTATCTACAACTGTGCTGTCATCAGCATACGCAAAGGTACCTGGAATTAACATATCATTGATATGCAGCAGAAAGAGAGTTGCAGACAGTACGGAACCCTGAGGAACTCCGGCATCTATCGCCATATGTTCGGAAGAGTAGCCTTCTAAGACCACTCGAATCGAACGTTCGCTCAAGAAATCCGAGATCCAATTGCAAAGGTCAGTGGGAAGCCCATAAGAGGGAAGCTTGCTTAAAAGGCTTGCGTGCCAGACCCTGTCAAAGGCTTTAGAAATGTCCAAAGACACTGCAAGTGCTTCGCCTTGCTTTTCTATAGCCTCGCTCCATATGTGACAGGCATACACAAGAAGATCCCCAGTAGATCGCCCTCGTCGGAATCCGTACTGGCGATCACTGAGGAGATCGTTGTCTTCAAGGTACGATAGGAGACGGTTGTTGAGTACACGTTCCATAGTCTTGCAGAGTATGGAAGTGACTGAGATAGGTCTATAGTTGACAGGGTCAGCTCTGCTTCCCTTTTTTGGTACAGGTTGCACGTTTGCAAGCTTCCACGATCTGGGAACTACACCAGTCTCAAGTGAGAGGCGGTACAGGCGTGTGAGAACAGGAGACAACTCAGGTGCACAGTTACGAAGGACTATTGCTGGAATTCCATCTGGCCCGCTAGCTTTATTCACGTCTAGATTTCGCAGAGTTCTAAGTACCTCTTTTTGGCGTATGCGAACTGGCGCCATAGTGCAGCCAGCCTGAGGTAAAGTAGGTGGTAGGGTCCCTGCGGCATCTAGACGCGAATTTTCTGCAAAGAGTGAGGCAAAGAGATTCGCCTTCTCTTCCGCAGTATGAGCCAGCGAGCCATCCGGCCTCAGCAGAGGTGGCAAAGATGGGCGACAAAAGTTCGATTCGACCGCTTTGGCCAGGGACCAAAAGGATTTGCTGCCTGCTGGATAAGAGGCAAGCTTGGCTCCTATGCGGCGCACATGGTCGAACTTGGCCCTACGTAACATGCTTTTGCACTTCTTGGCGGCCTTATTAAAAGCTTTCTTCATGTTCTGAGTACTCGGAGTTTTGCGTAGTCGAGCATCTGCCCAAGCTTGGTACGCGGACTGTTTACGTGCTTCAGCACAACTACAATTAGCGTTAAACCATGGACGAGCTTGGGGTCCATTGGGTACATCAGAGTATGGAATGTAATACTCCATACCCAAACGCAAGACCTCGACTACAGCATCAGCACAGCTCGACGAGTCTCCTGAAGTAAAGCACGCCTGCCAGAGATATGACGCAAAGAAATGGCGCATTTCGTCCCAATCTGCTAACTTGTATCGCCACACCCGTCTCATACCACTAGGGCCCTGATCGGGTGGGGAGTATACGGATACAGTTTTCACCAGACAATGGTCGGAAGTACCCAGTGGGGCCTCCACAACCACAGAGTATCGGTCCGGATCAGTTGTCAGCAGAAGGTCCAAGCAATTAGCCGTATGAGATTCAACATCTGGTATCCTAGTGGCGCCACTGACAAGCTGGGATAAGCTTAGCGTTAACGCAAGTTTACGCGTCTCTCTCCCAGCGTGATCGGTCTTCTGGTATGGGAACAACCATTCTTGATGGTGTGCATTAAAGTCCCCCAGAATGACTAGTTGCGCCGCTGGGTACCTATGCTGAATCTCATCAGACGTCTCACTTAGATATTGGAACAGCTTGGTCGTCTCCTGATCTCCACTGTGCGATCGGTAAACACAGCAGTACACTATTTGTGTAACTCCTGTGTCAACCAGAAGCCACAAAATTGAAAAACTCGGTGCCTCAAGGTTCTTGAGACGCTTGACACAGATGTCATCGCGAACGTACACACAGACTCCGGCACGAGGTACGAACCTGTGCTCCAGAGTATACCCGGGGTAGCTGAGGTACGCTGCGTCAGTCGGACATCTGATCTGCGTCTCTGTGAGGAACAGCAGCTGCGGTTTGTCGGTTTCAAGGTGGTAGTGGACCGAATCGAGATTTGAGTGCAGACCTCGGATGTTAGTGAGGTGCACTTTTAGTGGGAGGACGTGCAACCGCTGTGTATACTTTTTTCCATTTTTATAGTTTTTCATTTTTGGATTTGGAGAAGTGAATAGGCAGGAGGAAGGCAGTTGAACGAGGCACTGCGTCGTGTTCAACCAAGCAGCAGACTCATACTGCCACACGAGGTTACAATCGGCTTGGAGACCGCGGGGACGCCCGAACCCCCCCGGAGATGGCCACCTGGTCCTCCCTTCCGGTCGCCAACCGGCAAGGTGGAGCATTCCGGGATTTTTCGTTGGGTGGCGGGGCAGCCTTTCACGGGTGGCTTTCCCGCTACTTGGGCCCCCAACTTCCCACGGTCGGCCAGCGGTGCACCGTGCTTCGGATCCCGCTAGCCTCCAGAACCGAGTGCTCAGTGTGGCAGTACAAGCAGCTACAACTCGCCGTCAGACGCAATGCAACTGTTCAGACCCGACCTCCAAATGGCAACTCCCGAACACGAGTCGGAACACGGTAAAAACCATTTGGCGACTCGACTGCGTCGGGAGGGTGGTGACTAGCCACGGCCGAAGCCTACCACCAGTAGTTATTGCTCTTTAGCACCACCCAGGGGTCACTTGTAGGGTCTCAAGGGTAAACCTACGGAAGCGAGCAACATCAACCCCCAAATATTGATGCAAACCACCCTATTTTTTCACTATAGTTACAATAGTTATTAATTAAATACCTTATTTTTAATTTTACAAAGAAAACATTCCAATTTACGCTACATTAAGTTTAACAAATTATTTTATTCAATGAATTTTTGTTAGGTTCAATTTATTATTAATTAACAATAAAAATTAGAATAAATTAAAACATATATATAAACTCTTTAGATTATAAGTTGAGGTTTCAAGTCTGTCTTCCCCGATGTTCCTTTTACCACACCAGACCATAATGTCGATAACTCCAATAAACACTATGCCAACTAAGACTTAATCTTTTTGTCATCTCTGTTTTTTCTTTATTTCTTCAAATTCGTATTTTAGTTTTTAAATTTTTTTTTACTGAATTTTTTTTCAGTAAATTCGGAGAGTATAATATTAGTAAATAAAATAAAGCGGTTTACATTAAAAACAGAAAATGACCAAAAAATGAAGTTGGCCACTACGCAAATTCATTATAGGTATTGACATGCAAAAATAATCCTAGTAATCTTTTGGCAACTACTACAAGGGTAGTAGTTGCCAAAGTTGTCCAGAAAAACTAGTACAAAATTACGGAGTCATATACGATAGAATATAGATGATCCTGTGCTAATGAAAAGCAAGGAGAATTGTCAGCAATAACACACTCAAAGTAATTCCAATAACCCTTATTAACGTTCGTAACCCACTGCAAATGACACGCGTAATTATACGAATGCTCAAGGCAACACAAATTGATCGTGTCATTTTCGTGTAAACAGTAAACAATACACGAAACTAATCGCAACTTTTAGTTAGTTGTGTAAACGCGTGTGAGCCGACTTCGACTGCTTTGGGACCAACTTTGATTAACCAAGGCAATGCTATTTGTCCGAGCACGGGTGCTTGTAAGATGTAAAGAATACAAACAACCATTTGAGCTGAAATGTCATGAATTTTATTTGAAAATAATTCCACCGATTTATTAGATTAGATTATTTATTTCTCAATGTAATATTACAGTATTAAGTAATTGCACTATGAATTTTTAATTGGAAATTGAAAATGTAAATTAATTGAGTAATTGAATGAGTCGTAACCTGCGGTCCGATAAGAAACTAAACCGACGATCGTTGCTACGCATTTAGTATGTCGTGTTGAGGTTAGGATATCCGATACACATTGTGTCAAAATTCTGTCAAAATAGAATTTCGAAGTAGCTTCATCAACGTAAATTGAAGTAGCTTAGTGAAGTAGCTTTGACTGCCTCCGTGGCCGAACGGTTACCATGCCGGACTGCCACGCAGAGGTCCCAGGTTCGATTCCCGGGCCGAGAGAAATAGTTGTATGGCCTACAATTATTTCTCTCGTGAGTTTGGGTGTAATTTGTGGTTGTCTATGTGTGTGTCCATGGCACCCGCGACACAGGGTTTTCCCTAGTGCGGGGCTATGTTGAGTGTGTGCGTTATTTATTTATATTTATTATTATTTAACGTCCGGTGTCAGACACCCATATAAGTCACGTTTCTTATTAAGAAAGTATTTAAACAAGGAACGGACGCAACTACGCGTATTCGATTTTACATAGTATGGTGTACATGTATATGTTTGCAGACTGCAGACTTTTTACGTAGTAAGTTCTGTGACGGCGGTAGAAATGCTTCGCTTCATATCCAATGTAAAAGAGACAGTCGTAATCAAGCTTCTCTTAGGGGTTGTCACATATCACGAGGCTCAGGGCTCTAGGCTTGAAATAGGTCTTAATATACATACACCTAAGGTCTCTTCCGATCAGGTCTGTAATACTTGTCATATAAAGTTATAGGTATATGTATGCATTGACTTACAATTATATGGACGTCGGGTCCGCGCTAAAAGGTGTCCCAACTTATAGGGCGTTAAAATCGTATACAGAGCGTCATTCACGCTTTAGTCTTCGTTTGTTCGACTGACAGCAAAGCAAGCAAAATTAGACAGTACTGCGATGACATTACAATTTAAATTCAACGTTTTAGCTTTTTCATATTCCTTTACATGTCACTACGTTTAAATAGGTTGACTTGGGACATTCTTATCGTGGTTTTTGTATTAGACCCGTCGTCCATTTATTTGTAAGTCAATGGGTATATGCGAAAGTAATAGAAATAATAGAACTGTATTATGTTACGAAAATAATGTATCTTTAACGACGCATGCGCGACGCCTAACCTCGAAAATAGTTCACGCACAAAATCCGAGAACGCATGAATGCGCGCGGCGGCGAGAATAGCCGATCTCTTGCCTCTAGCTACCAATGATATGCTTTCTTCATGAAGCAATGAGTGAAACAAAAGTATACTTATTAGGTGTTTTGCTGACACCCAAACAGGTATCCCCAAAAAGTCTTGGTTTTTTATCCATAAAGGATTTACTATAAGTGCAACGTCTATATATATACGTCTACGGTATGCCGACTTCCAGAGTCCGGGATAATTCGATTTGTGAAAGTGGCCTGTATGAAGGCACCCTAGATCATATATTTTTCAGCTGCCCTAACAGAATATGTTCTATTTATGATAGTCTTCCCACCTTCTATTCCTCGTCCCGTAAATTTCCAGTTTCTGTTGTTTTTACAAATCCCCCTTAAAATGAATAACTGATTTTATTAGTATTAACATACTTAAATTATAAAACTTATTTATCTAAATATCTCTAACGGTTTTTGTATTGTCCCAGAAGCCGGAATAGAACTAAAGAGCAGTGTTAAGTAGTTAAACATAAAAAAAAGCATAACTCCCATGACAGACTAGACATTGTAAAATTATTCAAAAGCCAGAAAATTAAAAATGAAATACAATAGATTAGAAATAATTATTTCTTATATATACAAAGAAAAATTTGTAGAAAAAACCGTATTTATTAACTATAACAAACTAGTGGAGTGAAATACGCAAAAAATATATGATTATCATGGTGGTTAAACATCGTAAAATTCAATAAAAATCTATACAATAAATAAATAATAATAATAATAACGCACACACTCAACATAGCCCCGCACTAGGGAAACCCTGTGTCGCGGGTGCCATGGACACACACATAGACAACCACAAATTACACCCAAACTCACGAGAGAAATAAATGTAGGTCATACAAATATTTCTCCCGGCCCGGGAATTCAACCTGGGACCTCTGCGTGGCAGTCCGGCATGGTAACCGTTCGGCCACAGAGGCAGTTAATTTTATTCAAAAGTAATAATTTAACAGCGTTTACATTTATTACAATTACTTAATAATATAAATAAGGGATATTATTTGATCCTCAAAGAAATAATTGATCTATCTAAATTAATCTGAGGATAATTTCTAAATTAATTCCATTCAAGGTAACATTATTATTATATTTAAACATACTAAATTAATATTTGGCGTTCAAAAATGATATTTGATCGTCTTTTTTTATTATTTGTCTTTTCTTTTAACGATTGACGACTTTTATAACCAGTATATCTTTTGATATTGGTGTCCTAGGTTAGGTTAGGTTAGTATAATAAATAGCAGCACGAGTCGAGCGAGCGTGGTGCGACAGCGGCCGGCAAATGCGAGTAGGCAATTTTCTTGCGATTCCGAACATGTTTTCAGATCAAATTAATTATAATTAATATCATATTAGTACATGAATATAATTAACATTAGGTTAGTTTAAAGAATTAGTATCTAAATTTTATGTTTAATGCTTATTTGTCTTAGTTCTGAGGCCCAACACAAAACTATAAATTTTTGCGTAGTTCAGAACAAATTAAAATATATTTTAATTTATTTTACGTCTCAGAGAAAGAGGATCAATCATTAAAAAATATGACCGTTTAGATATTTTGCCTGCTGATTTTGCAAATTTAAAAAGATCATTTAAATACACACCTCTAAATAATAAAATTGCTAAAACTTAAAATAGATCAACTGTTGGTGCTTCACATGGCATCTGTGATATTGTGTGTGAAAATGACGTTAAAGTATGTACGCAGGACTCGCTTTATATGCTGAAAATCTCCGGCTAGACGATAAAGTTGGTTACTTATATTAATTGTGGTAACCAACATTAATATTAATTGTGGTAAAAGTGGTTAATAATATTACGCAATCCGAAGATTTTTTTTATTTGTCCAAAATTATTTGTCATCCGTTTTTTCTTTGTCAAACATTTCATCTTTAATATTCAATATGAACAACGCAAAAAAACTATACACGATATCTGCATAACAAACGAATTTTTCAAATATTGACGGCAATACAACAAATACCTTTCATGTACTACGGATTTGATGAACTACAGGCTATTCACAGTACGCATCAGAGAACAGACATCGACGAAACGTTCAATGGAATGATTTTGATCCAACCTGTGTCTGGCTGCTGAATACCGGGTGTGTAGTCGGTTAACAATTATTCCGCATTCCTAAAATGTACAATATTATAAAGTTTTATATGTATTACGTACTAACTGGTGCCCGTGACTTTATCTGCGTAGAATAAGTACTCCGACAAGCCTATTGAACTATACTAATATTCACAGTTTTATTGGTTTTCCATACAAAGTTTGAAAACAATATAAAATATCAAATATGACGCTACTCAAACGCTATTGCCTCCTGATTGGTTAAAATATACGGTACTTGGCCAATTACGGACACTTCTATCTTTTTGGCTTTTTTTTTGTTCAGTAGCATTTTCAGTTTGTTGTCGTGTTATTGTTAACTACAATCTTGATATATGGGTTGTGTTTCATAATTTAGTTTTAGTCGTAGTAAAAGTATTGTATGCAATCATTACATAATTAGGTCTTATGAAATCCAACGATTGCATAAAATACGATTAAACTAAAAAAAAATTACTCCATTATATTAAAAATGATTAAACATTAATAGCAGTAGAGCTCCTTGTGAAAGAATTCGTCCATGAAATGAAATGAAAATGAAATGAAATTTATTTGCTTAAAACATGGTGTGAAAGATGGAACAATTATTACAGAACACATGTCTTACCTGACTAGGCATGCAAAATGCTGCTTAAATTTAGTTTAATTATAGCATTGTCATCAGACGTGTACAAGGAATAATAATAATAATAAACAATTAATTTGTATTCAAATTCATTTATTCCAAAATTTACAAAATGCATTTAAGAACAATAATAAAATGTATAACCTAAAGATCAGCACAAGGCTTCGTCAATAGGTAATCTAATACAAAAAAAAAGTGAGATTCACGTGAAATATACTTAATTTAAAAAGAAATCCCGCCCTGTAACGTGCCCGGGGCAAAAGTTCCCATTATACTGGCAGCATTGCCTCGCTGGACAGCAATGGACACCTGCTGAACCAACCATGACCCAGAGCGGTGATCGCAGCCCCTGTCTCTGAGTCGGCGACCCAACTCTTTAAATAGGTCCCGAGCTTCCGAACCCCAAGGCCCCGCCGTCTCGACCGCGACCGGTACAAAGTCGTACACAGGCTCCAAGGCAGAATATTTCGCGTGTTTTAGTTTCGCGGCACTTTCCGCCGCGGAACCCGCCATCTGCGAAGTTTGTCTTATGTGGGACGCAGCAAAAGTACTTACGCATGTAGCGTCCCACAAAAGACAACGACCTTTCCGCCAAGGAACCAATGTCAAACCGTCCGGCCTTTTACCGTCTATTCGACTCAGGCCCGGGGGCTCGAGCACGCAAGGGACATTAGCCGACACCATCGCCCGTCGCACAATGTCATTAATGGCATGGTGTCTGGGAAAACGACCCGCACACCTTTGGCAGCTCAAACCGTGGTGTCCGTCCTCCCTCACCATAGCCCCACACACACAGCGGTGTGGTTCACAAATCTTGCTTCCCAATCTCAGTGCTACTGCTATCCTTAAAGATGTGTTGTCGAGCAGAGTACCCAACTGGGGAGATGGCAAAGCATGTAATGCATTCTCTTGTTATTAATTAATTAATTAATTAATAACAAGAGAATAATAAACTATCAATGTCAAATTATTAAATATCATACATCATGATTACATTATACATAAATATACCTTATAATTTCATGTCGACATTCAATAAGAAACAAAAAATAATCAGTCAATAAAAACAACAAAATAATAACCTTCTATGTCAAACTATAAAATATTTATACATCATTATTACATTGTACATGTATATACATTTAGAACTAATTTCATGTCAACATTTATCTAAAAAATCAGTCACTTTGTAATAATTTTTGTCTCTAAGCCATTCACTAAGTCTGTTTCTGAACAAATTATTTGGTAACGTTTGAATGTCTTTTGGTAGAGCATTATAAATTCGGACACACATACCGTTGCATTGATTTTTGTAACAACACAATCTAGGTTTATTATTATACACCAGTCTATTTGGGTCCCTTACGCTTCTACTATGTACATCTGTAATTTTTTTAAAAAGGTTTAGATTTTGCTTAACAAACCATGCCACTTCAAAAATGTACATACACGGTAACGGCAAAATTCCCAATTCTTTAAACAAAGGTGCACAAGATTCCCATGGGGAAACACCGGTCATTGCTCGAACACACTTTTTTTGAGCTGTGAACAATTTTTTACACTCAGTTGAGTTACCCCAAACCAAGAGTCCATATCTAAGCAGAGACGCAACGTATCCATGATAAGCAGTCAAAACTGTAGATATTGATGATATATTTCGCAACCTCCTTAAGACGTACACGTATCGATGTAATTTATCTACCAGTGACTCGACCTGTTGTGACCATTTGCAACTACTGTCTATTTCCACGCCTAAGAATGTTGTAGAGTCTGCCTCCTGAATATTGACATCCTTGTAATTTATGTTAAGGTTCATTTTTGTTCGTCGATTTGTACCAAATTGAATGAATTTAGTTTTAGTCAAGTTAACAGTCAAATTATTAAGTTTAAGCCAATTTATTATTACATGTATTGAATTGTTTATGTCTAATGTTTATGTCATGGATATATATATATCTATTTGTGCCGCCAAGCAGTGCTGTCGGCATTACTGTGTTCCTGTTTTGAAGGGTAGGGGTGCTAGTGAAATTACAGGCACATAGGACTTGTCAATTCACTTCAGATCTTTGCGATTTAAAGCTCTGAGGGGCATTGCGACTGTTATGGACAGGCGTGTAGCTTACCATCAGACACACGACTTGTTCGTCCCGTCACTTGATATTATAAAAAAAATGTATGCCCGGTTTTTAGTTTTTGTAAGTCCGTGATTAAACAGTATTGATTTGTAATTTGCAATTCGTACTACCAATTTGGATTTCCGCATCAATTTAAGGGTAATAATTTTTACAAATACTTTATTTAATTGACTCCCCAATGTTACAACATTGGGAGCAACTCCACACCACGACATAATTTTCATTTTTGAATATGTCACTAACACTATGGACAAAATTCTGTATCTTTATTAATCCATATTTAAGTATCAACAATTTTTTTAATGGTAAAGTAAAACTTCAAACTGATCAATAGCTAGCACACACTAACAATGATATATTATTAAAAATATAGATAATAGGTTTGGACAAGGATTATCACGTTGTAATTGTATAAATAGACCATAAATGTATATAGATCGACTAATAACTAATAACTGTCTGCAAAACATTGTTGTCGTTTGAATTAAATCGCATTTTATTTTTTGCTTTTTGTTTAACATCTTCCGTTAGTGTGTTTTTATTTAACTCCCTTTTCACTAAATTTTTGATGATATAAACCGCATTATTGTTTTGTTAATCGTACTTGCTTTGCTTCCCACGGGGCAGGCGTAGCCCCTAGTATGGGGATCAAATATCGTTCAAATAACGACTGTGAACTGGGAATCGGTACTATCTCAATTTTGACAACTTTACAGAATGAAGAAAAACATTGTTTGCGTCATTTATATAGCATCTGATTTATTAAAAAAATACGTAGTTTTCAAATATTTTTTTTACACATACACTATTTATTTTTATTTAATAAACCAGCCCCCGTAGCATGGCTACGCATGATAGTCGCGACGCGCGCGATAAAATTGAAATTGGCTATCTAAATTAGATCTGATTGAGACAGCCAATAGCGCGCGCTTACTTCAATTTTATCGCGCGCTACGGGGGCAGATGCTATATGTATAAATGACGCAAATAATTTTTTTCTTCATCATTCAATCATTATTATTACGTAAAGTTGTCAAAATTGGGATAGTACCGGTTGCCAGTTCACAGTCGATATGTAATTGTTAATTGTAAGTTACGGTAAATACATTTTTATTATTATTTAGTAAAAGTCTAGGTTTACGAAAATTGAAAACAAACCTCCAATCGACAAACACCACTGTTCTGCAAGACACCCGTGCCCGGCAGTGAGATGTCTGTTGACATAGTACAAGAATATTTACATATAATAAATATACCTTTAAATGACAGCTAACAAGGTCCATAGTCACGTAGAACTTTTATTTCTCTAAACTCGGATTTTGTTTACATCAGCCACTCGCTAGATGACGCCACTAGTACCCTGAAACGCGATCTCGGTTTGCTACGTGCCATTCCCTATAGCCCCTTCCCTATTCCCTATAGGAATTTGTTCGGCATGAGGTAGACTATTTATTTCAGTCTTAAAAATTTTTGTAGGGTCTATCGTAGTAGGTACTACGTACATACTACATATATCTATGACATACACTTACGATTTACTTTTTGTGTTTGTCGTGGTCGTGGTATTTAAGTAACGTTATTTAATGTGATAGAGTACTCGCCGTTACGAATACGACCTCAAACTGTTTTAACTGTGGCTGAACGGTTACCATGCTGGTCTGTCACGCAGAGGTCCCGGGTTCGATTCCCGGGCCGAGAGAAATATTTGTATGACCTACATGTATTTCTCTCGTGATTTTGGGTGTAATTTCTGGTTGTCTATGTGTATGTCCATGACACAGGGTTTCCCTAGTGTGGGCTATGAGTGTGTGCCTTATTTATTTATAATTAACCACTAACCTAGTCGTGACGTTGTATTTGTAAGTTTACTAACACCATTGCACCTTAAAAATATGTGTTGTCTCAATAAATAATTAAATTATCTAATCTGAGCCAGAAGGCCCCGCTCACACGAGCTTTGCGAAATCCTAAATGATGTTGCAGACAGAACGGACTTATTTTCATGTACTCTGTGTCAATACACAATGATAACACTAAATGTTATTTGCTATGTACATGTTTCACAATAATATTAGCGAGTAGTTAATTTCTTTTTTTTTATTATGGATTTAATATTAGAATCTATGTATGTACATATGAATTTGTACACTATCACATTGGTTATGACTGTAATGGTAGATATAAAGTTTTAAATAAATAAATTATTATTATTATTAAATACTAGAAACTAAAACTATAGTTCTTTTTTTCTTTTCTTTAGTGATACAGAAAACAAATCAGAGATAAATTTACTGCTTTGCGATGGTTATTACGTGTTAAGAACAACGTATATTTTAGCGAAATTATTAATATAAATATAAAAATTAATATTAAGTGAATTATTTACCGTCGTTATATAAATAATAATGATAATAATAACGCTCACAATCAACATAGCCCCGCACTAGGGAAACCCTGTATCGCAGGTGCCATGGACACACACATAGTAAACCACAAATGACACCCAAACTCACGAGAGAAATAAATGTAGGAAAGTACAAATATTTCTCCCGGCCCGGGAATCGAACCTGGTACCTCTGCGTGGCAGTCCGGCATGGTAACAGTTCGGCCACAGAGGCAGTTACAAATAAATTAAAAAATCGGAAGAAAACACTAGCCCGATCAAACTCTTCACAAACGCCATTGAGAGTTTATAGTACTTACTAAACAGGGCTTCGTGTCTTATATAAAAAGAGCTAAGATAAAAATAGGAATGCAGAAAGAAAATCAGAAGTTATATTAAATTGTAGTAGCAGTAGAGCTCCATGTGAAAATGTTCCTCCAGGGAAGTACAGCAACTATACCTAATTCTGTCCCGAATCAGTAAATTGAGCATTACTGCGTTCCGGCTTTGAAGGGTAGGATTGCTGGTGAGATTACAACCACATGGGATTTTTTTGATGTTTCATTGTATTTTTATTTTTAAGATTAGACAGGTTAATGTGTGCTTATATATTGCAACACCCTACGACTCAATTTACAGTGCGGCGGAATGTAATGGCACGGAAGCGTAGAAGGCGTGCGCGGTCGCTGAAATGCTGAAGCATTCTCGATCTTTCTGACGACTGCGCTTTGAGCACAATTATACTAAAGTGTTTTAGTATTCTTTTGTTTTTCATCTTTTTTGTATTTTGGTCGCGAAAGTGAGCGCTAGTGAAAAGAGTTAGTTCCGTAGAGTTCCGTTATTGAACGGAAATACAGATAGAAAAAGAAACACATTCAAACACAACATCAGAAGGTCATCAAACTACTATTAATGTGCATGGAAAAATAATAAATTTTCCTTCTACTATTATACATCTACCTCTCTTTAGTCTTTTATTATTTCCTCACATCGTTTGGGAAATATACTATACATACCTCGGCGGAAACGGGGAATGCTTGACTCGTATTAACACAATGCCTAGCTGGCGCTTATACTCGTAGTATTCCCTTAATTTCCGGCCTTTGCAATAATGTATTAAAATTTCTTTCCTGCATTAATTATGATCTATATTGTGCACCCATGTAAGGCTACATCCGCAAAATAACAACTTTCAGGAGGTTTAAGGATTCGACGAACGATAATTGGTCGATAACTTTATTACGTTTTTATAGGAGAGTAATATAATTCCTCATATACAGAGAGATTTTTATAATACTAACAAAAATCCAAGGTAGATTACGAGTTACGATGACATTGCAAATCTATAGTATCACACCAATCTGACGGCATGACACTCATTTATCAAAATCCGTTTAAAAGCCTTAGGGAGTCAACAAACTTATCAACGCGGATTCGTCTTGTTACGATCGTGTTTAACTTAATTACTTAATGCCGGTTTAATAATGCATAATAATCGGCTTAATTCTGTGTTAATAAGTGTGGTGACTCCCTTATGCCGCATAAACTTTTCTCTATGCATAAAATATATAGGTGAAACAATAACGTCTAATAAATACAACGTATCGAAGAAATTTTTTCTAAGTGTTCGATCTATGTATTAATAACTATAACAAACTATTGGAGTAATTTCACAAAAAAAAACTGAATATCAATTCAATAAAAATTTAAAGACAACGTTGCTTCAACGTTACTGTTCTTTATTACCATCAAATCACCAACAGCAATATGTTTGAACCTTTTTTTATTGTTAATGGGCAACCATTAAAGATAGATTTAGTTGTAGCCGAGGCGATTCCTGGAAATCAGCAAACAAAATGTTTACAAGTGGGAAATAAACATAAGTTTTGACTGTGACAAATGTCCAAGGGAAGTTTCCTCCGGTTTTCACAGACGAAATCTAAGTTAAAGCATAAAAGCTGAATAAGATGAAACAAGTACCTAACAGAGTAAGATCTGATACAGGGTGAATTTATGAGCATTCAGAAAATAAAATATGTATGGTATATACAAATTTTATTTCCATGAAAAGTATAATGTACACAAGGTTAACAAAGTAACTTACTTGATGTGTATTGTAATACATTTCATAATTTGATTTAAATAACGATATCAATTACGTTTCTGTCATTAATCGCTTTCGTTCACATTTTTCTTTCTCCATAAAAATTTTCAAGAGACGTGAGTTATTGTTAAAATTTAAACGATAATGGTTTTAGCCAGGAAAGTAAAGTAGCGGTATGCTTAGGAATACCGAGACATCAGACATTGGAATGCCTCGGCAGGCTTCCAAAGATTATTCATCCAAAATCTTCTCCATCTTGTAATAAAGTTTTTAAATATACAATTGGTAATAAACGATCTTGCAACGTAACGTCCAATCTGAAGAGAGACGAGACGCGAGCACACTGTCGCGACGATATGCTTCGGCATGCCTGAGGATACCGCGGCATAATTGCCTTTAGTATGCCTTGGCATACCGTAACGCCAATTGGCGCCGAGCCTCAATGTTTGTTTTTGTCTTACATTATCCGCCTCTCACATACCTAACGTGCGACTACCTATTCGAGAACAATTGATAAAAAGTCGAACGGCATCAATAGGCCTAAGAAAGAATTTTTAAATAAATGTAAGTATGTTTCTACTATTTCTTGCATTGTTCAGAGTGGTATATTAGGTAACTCTCATACGATTTCCACTAAAAATAATAATTCTTAAAATGATAAGGGGATAGGTGGGACTCCGGTCTGCTTGCTAGGTTCTCCGAACTACACGTCCCGGGAGTTCGGTGAGCTAAGCAGATATCATGTAGTCATTTCATTCGTTCATTCATTTTATTTTCTTTACTTTTATTCTGTAACTTTTGACAAACAGTAATAATAATAATAATAATAATAATAATAACGCACACACTCAACATAGCCCCGCACTAGGGAAACCCTGTGTCGCGGGTGCCATGGACACACACATAGACAACCACAAATTACACCCAAACTCCCGAGAGAAATAAATGTAGGCCATACAAATATTTCTCCCGGCCCGGGAATCGAACCTGGGGCCTCTGCGTGGCAGTCCGGCATGGTAACCGTTCGGCCACGGAGGCAGTTCAGTAGAGTAGATAGTTTGTAAGTGTACTAACAAATTGGACTGTAAATTGTCAGCAATATTTTTTTTTAATAGTATATTGACAACCTCAGTGGTGTAACAGGTTTTTTATATAAGAAAATAAGTGCGCATTTAGCGCATCTTCTTTTTTTTCTTTTTTTCTTTTCTTTTTTTTTCTTCTTCCATCTCACCTTATGGAAAACGACGATGAGGTCGATAAAATCCGGTTTCGGTTTTGGTCTCGGAATTAATTTTGAAAACAGACTTTTCTAAACTGGTTCCTGTTTGGGTGTCGCTGTCGTTGTCACATTCTTTAAAAAAAATATATCGTCAAAGTCTCCAGATCTTATAATTATGAAAACACCCCTATACATGATGATCTAAGTAATCAGTGAAATTAATTGGTCCCCTTAAATTCCGTATCATGTCGAGACGACGGTGAAACAAAAGTTGATCTTCAAAAATATCACCATGTATGTACGAGTACATTGCGAGAATGTTGTTCCCGTGTCGGTGTCCCGTAAATCACTTTAATACACGAATATCCGTTAATGGTTTGTCCTGTTTATGTCAATGTTCATTATGCTTTTCTAAATAAGGGAATATTCTGATTTACATTCCATAGACTCATACAGACTTTGGTACATTTTTTTACGATAAAATAAGAACACATTTGATCTCCATCTCACCTGAAGGAAAGTGACGATGAGGTTAGGAAAAGGCCCAAGTTATAGCGTACAGAGAATAAATCTGCAGGTAAGGAATTCCTCTCCATAGCCGTTCGCTACATAAATGTGGAAGCGTAAGGCTAAGAACTCACGTAGCGATTTTTACTCGAGCCCGATTTTTTTTTCATAATACCAAGTGACGGGACGAAAAAGTCGTGCGCCTGGTGGTAAGCGACATGCCTATCCATAACAGTTGCAGTGCCACTCAGAGTTTTAAATCGAAAAGATCTTATGGGCACTACCACTACGCCCGTCACCCTGAGACGTAAGTTAACAACTCCCATTCGCCTGTAATTTCACTACCACCCTTACCCTTCTAAACCGGAACAGAGTAATGCTCACATTACTGCCTCGCGGCAGTGATAGGTAAGGTAGCAGCGCTTCCTTGGACGAACTCTTTCACAAGGAGCTCTGCTGCTACTAGAATGTAGATATGTAAGTAAAATTTAGTAGCACATTTCACGACACGTTTTACGCCCGTGCAGGGAACGGTTGCTTGTGGTGGCCACGGCGTTGCAGGGTAATAATGGCGTCGTTCAAGACGTCGCTCATTTGGCCGCCGTCGTCACGTCACATCTGCAAATTGGTTCGCCGGCGATGATCTCGATCGATCGTAAATAACCGCGAGACTTGCGATCATCTCCTGGCGAGGTTGCAGTCCGTTCTGCTACCGCGGCGGCTCCGTGACCGCACAAACCTGCGGTGTCGTGATTGTTGAAATAGATCAGCTATCCCACAGCCGCAATGGGCGTGAGTGAAAACCGCTCCATGAATTCTTAGCTTAACGCTTCGTGCGAATCTTTGGAATAACACATCCATGGAAAGCCAGACTACGTCTGATCCCCCGACGATGGAAAGTGGGAGGCGCAATTAAATCATGCAATTCTATCGCACACTCTCCGTGATATACTCTGTAGAATACCGGTAAGTAACCGGTAGGCAACTTTACATAGTTTTGCAATCACCAGAGATCGGAACAGGCAGAGGATGTTTACCTAAACTTCTAAGAAAAATTATATATGGAAGATGGGCTACTAGCCCCCTCTGAAATTCCTGATTTGCTGTATTGTATTTTATCCCACTTTTTTCATGTGCAACTTGCAATCACTTTTCTACGGTGATGTACACTTATCAAAAATATTTAAGGATCATGCACATTTTTACCAATTACTGAAAATTTGGTTTTCGAATTCTTTTTTTTTATCATTAATAGTTTATTTTTGTCAATTTTGTAATTTAAAAAAAATTGTAAACTTGTATCGATATATGTATTTAATTTTAACAAAAAAGAGAACATAATATAGTGACGTAAGTTAAATGTAAATAAGAATTATACATAAAGTTGTGCCGTTGTGACGATCTTTTCTGGAGACATATATCCAGAGTGCTTTCGGATAAAATGACGACGACGTTACATAAAGTAACGATTAAAATCATTGACTTACAATTATATGGACGTCGGGTCCGCGCTAAAAAGTGTCCGAACTTATAGGGCGTTAAAATCGTATACAGAGCGTCATTCACGCTTTAGTCTTCGTTTGTTCGACTGACAGCGAAGCAAGCAAAATTAGACAGTGCTGCGATGACATTACAATTTAAATTCAACGTTTTAGCTTTTTCATATTCCTTTACATGTCACTACGTTTAAATAGGTTGACTTGGGACATTTTTTTCGTGGTTTTTGTATTAGACCCGTCGTCCATTTATTTGTAAGTCAATGATTAAAATAACGTCTTTTAACATTGTCTTAGTGCAGCCTTACTCAAGTTTATTGAAAATTAAACATCTTTCTTGAGATTTTGTGACAAAGATTCAAGCAACTTTAATAAACCTTTGTAATCTAGTAGTTTATGAAATTTACAAGAACGTAAAACCAATCTCGAACCACTCAACAACCCTTAATTAAAACAAATGATAGTCGTAGGAAATGAAACTATTTTTCCGGATTTGAATCGCGTATATTTGTTTTTTCAAACAAACCGACGTTTCGGGCCCTTTACAGGTCCAATGGTCACGGTCCCAAACGAAACGTCGGTTTGTTTGAAAAAACAAATATACGCGATTTAAATCCGGAAATATAGTCTATTTTCTATGTGTAACAATCGCGAAAACCTAAGAACTCGATAAATGATAGTTGTCTAATTTTTATCATCAAATTAGACATAAAATAAAAAAGTAAAATTACCGACCATACATTTGGAAAAACATTGCACAATTAACTTACTTTTTTGTCTTCCAGAAATTTCCCTAAGTGTCAGAAATAAATAGCAATAGGACCAAAAATACGTATATAACTAAAATCTTCCATAACACTACAAGAAAATGGTAAACCTGTTTTGCCAATACAACAAGTTCTGTATTTCAATTTAAACTCGAACGAAAGTACTCTAGTTTTATTTGTTATATGGAAAACTAGAAAGTTTCAGCTTTTCCAATTAACAAATAAAATTAGAGTTATTATATTAGTATCTTTTTCTTTAAAAAAAAAATACTTGTAATACTTTCCAAATGCACGTTAGACGTGTTACCTTTCCAGCGTGAATTTGCTTTTGGGCTAATGAAAAAAAGAGCTTCCTCCATGGAACTATATTCTGTTGCTAAAGATTGAATGTAATGCTGTTTTACAATACATATAATAATTTAAGTAATAGTAGAGCTCCTTATGAAAGGGTTCGCCCTGAGAAGTACTGACACCTTACCTATTTCTGCCGCCAGGCAGTAATGTTCAACATTACTGTGTTACGGTTTTGAAGGGTAAAGGTGCTGGTGAAATTACAGGAACATGGGACTTGTCGACTTATGTCTCAGGGTGACGGGAGCAGTGGCAGCGCCCCTCAGATCTTTGCGATTTAAAGTACTGAGTGACACTGCAACTGTTATGGGCAGGCTTGTAGCTTACCATCAGGCGCACGACTTGCTCGTCCCGTCACTTGATATTTAAAATATATATATATATATATATTGTTTGTTTTCACTTCTTCTTCTTGTCGTATTAATGGCATTGACTTACAACCCAGAACTATGGAACATGTTTGGTATCGTGGTGGAAGGATTCGCCAATGGGCGTAGGGTTCACGCTGATTGTTTGTTGCCCAGAGCGCACCAGACGTACCTACATGGAATATAAATATCACATCTTACTGACAGGCTCTATTCGTGCACCTCGAGATTTTTCCTAAATAGATTTTAAGGAGATGCGACAGTCCATACATTTATAAACGTATTTTTAAAATTGGCTACCTTTTCGTAATAACCAAAACCTCTTCTACAGGAAATGGAACCATTTTTTTCGAATTTAAGTCGCGTTTATTTATTTTTTCAAATAAAGCAAACTATATATGTGCGCGAGCAGTTACTTTTTGACGGATTTTATGGTTTTTATTCCTTTTAAATTTTATCCTTTTTGACGTTTATAATTCAGTTCATCAAATCAAATCAAATCAAATCAAATCAAAATTATCTTTATTTCGTAGGTAAACAAATTACACTTGAAATCGTCACATTTAACATATTTTTACAGCCATACCGCCTTATCGTTTAAGTAATCAGTAACAGCGTAATATCCTCCCTTAAGTAAGGTAGTCTTTACATGTTTTTTAAACTTATCAAAAGATAGATCTAAAACAGCTTTTGGAATCTTATTATAATACTGAATTCCTTGCCCCACAAAAGAACGCATGACCCTTTGAAGTCTAAATTTCGGTAACACGAGTTTCCATTTATGTCGAGTATTAAAATTATGTATGTCACTTCGTTTATTATATAATTCATTATTAAGTCGTATAAAAAGTATACAATTGTAAATAAATTGTGATGCAGTGGTCAATATACCAATTTCTTTAAAAATCTCCTTAAGTGAGGTACGTGAACTTAATTTATAGATTGCTCTAATAGCACGCTTCTGCAAAATAAAAATTGTATCAATATTGGACGCTGCGCCCCACAACAAAATCCCGTATGACATTATATTATGAAAGTAACTGAAATACACGGTTCTGGCTGTCTCGATGTCAGTAAGTTGTCTCACTTTTCGCACAGCATAAGCAGCAGAACTAAGCTTACCGGCCAATGTCGAAATGTGTGGATTCCATTGCAGTTTTGAATCCAACTTTATTCCCAAAAAGATGGTGGTGTCCTCCAAATATAATTGTTCATTATTATTTGTAATGTCAGTTGTTACATTCATTACATTAGGTAACGTAAACATGACACATTTCGTTTTCTTGGAATTGAGCTTCAGATTGTTTACGGTAAACCAATTCTGAACCTCCGAGAGAGCACTATTTACATCGTCATAATTAGATTTATTTCTATCAATATTAAATATTAAGGAAGTATCATCTGCAAATAGCACAATCTCACAGAGATCCTGTACAAAATAAGGAAGATCGTTGATATAAATTAAAAACAAGAAAGGTCCTAAAATAGAGCCTTGCGGGACCCCCATTCCTACGTGAGATCCAGACGACTTCACCCCATTTACATCAACTGTTTGAATTCTAGCACTCAGATACGAAAATTCAATTGTATGACAATACAAATCGCCAATATACGTTCCTAAGATCCCGAAGGATTTTTAATACTTTCGCCCTTCTCCCTCTCTCTAAAACCACCAAGCAAACGTCTCGCCAACAATATATTTATAATATTGAAAATTTTTCATTTCCTGTGTGTAACAATCGCGAAAACCTAAGTCTCCAATTTATCTGTAGTCTATCTTGAATTCATTAAAAATTATTAATTTATCGCTTTTTCATCATATGTTTGCATTACAAAGCTCTTTATCCATGCTTTTCAAGTTTGAACATCATGTATTTAACAATAAAATGCAAAATCGTAACATGCATTTAAACTGTCACAATAAATAGCCTCATCATCAGGCAACAAGTGCAACATAGTAACATAATTAACTAATTAACAGAAAGAGCTTCGTCGGCAACCAACACACATGACATTCTAAGAGAAATCTATCATAATGTATTAGTAATAAAAATTATATAAATATTAATAAAAATTGTAAATATACTCAGTTATCCACTACCATCTGATTTTAACTCATTCAACTCATCGTCTTGCTTAGTACTTACTACCCGCTTAGCTTAGCCGTCAGTAGATCAGTGTTGTGAGTCTACTTGACCCGCAGTAAGAATACCATTCCAATACACATGCAATAAGTGCAAAAAAGACGATCCCAGATTAAAAAAACGCACAACGTGGCTCATGCCAATAAGAAATATTCACAAATCTGTACACCTTATATTCACACCGTTCGTAATTTTGGCGTAAAATTTTAATAAGCCCGTGATTACGCTCGACACGACAGTATATCGTATCGTTCTGTTCCCTGAGGACACGAGATAACCCTTTGATCCGCATAATTTGTAACACAAATTACACCGCTGGAACAACAATAAAATGCTTTTGAGACGAGGTAAAATTAAAAAAATTTCAACCAACGCGACATGATTATGTTTTTTCTCTGAATGACGAAAGTACTCGTACGGTGTACGTATTTGACAACTTTTAGATTCAAGAAGGACGTGAAAGAGAGGTGAGAGTCGTTTAAAGATCGAGCTTCGCAAGCATACCTTCTCCGATTCGTTTGAAAAGGAAATTATTTTCTGACACGTGATTTCTTTTAACCTTGTACATCTTCATTTGAAGTATAAGGTGTTCAATAAGATGTTCTTGGTTGGCCGCACTTTGGTTGTAAAAAATCGACTAACATGCAGCAACTCTAAGTACTAAACAACTTTCCCTATAGAACCTTGCGGATAGCGACCAACACGCGTACGGACCAATTAAATATGAATCCACAACGTTCCCGATTCATAGTATAAAATGGAAAGACCTAGAATGCTTCTTTAGTCATAGAAAATCAATCATTCCAGAATTTACTTTAAGCTTTCATGGGTACGGCTTAACTAACCTTCCTGAATCCTAGTTACGCCCATTATCTGCTTAGTATAAAACCCGTCCGGGTGTTGGAACCAATCAGATTTCATCAGATTGTTTGTTAACGCAATAAAGTCTAAGTGCTACTTTTGAAGTGGCCAACTACTAGCTGAAGATCTCTTCACGTGTTAGACTTCATTTGGAAAGCGTCAAATTACCTTCAAAACCACCAATAAGGAGTGTACGGCCAGAGTGCCCACTCAAATCAAGCTTCCGACAGGGCGAGGTGTTCTGCGTTGATGTTAAACTGGTGCATATGCGTAGTGGTGTCCTGAGTGCCGACCAAGCGGCGCGGGGGCGGCAGCGGACTTGTTTGTGTTTTTTACAGCAGTGATACAAGCGGGAGCATGATGTCCATCGAAGACATAATTGTCGAAACGCAAAGTAAAACTTGTTTTGACATTGCATCGACCCTTCGTGTAGTTGTAGGTATGCGTTTTAACTTTCTGACTCAACTTTCATGTCAAAATTCTATAGAACTATTCCGACCTTTGCTAATTCTGTAATTATACATATAACTCTATCTGTATAGAGTAATACCCTAAGATAAGTTTTGTTACCGCTGGTGTAATCACTACCGGAAACTGAAACAACAGTACGGACACACGCCTTTTAGTTCACCATTATCAACCTATCAACTAGATCATGTTAAATGTGTACTGGAAAGCAACGGCTACAATTGGAGGTAGTGTAATCGTGTCGTGAGTGCATCTGCTCGTCCTCAGCCGGCGCTAAAATTTCAAATTAAATTTCGCACATAAATGCCGAATTCTCAGAGATGTGAGCCCGGATTTTCATACCAAAAAAGATAGTTTAAACCAGCTACCAGCACTTGTCTACTCCCTT
Organism: Hyposmocoma kahamanoa; assembly: GCF_003589595.1. NCBI lineage: Eukaryota > Metazoa > Arthropoda > Insecta > Lepidoptera > Cosmopterigidae > Hyposmocoma > Hyposmocoma kahamanoa. The sequence continues at coordinate 5,399,259 of NW_020656077.1, forward strand.
TAGAAAGAGCGACATTATTTTGAAACAAAAACCCGAACCGCAAACTATTGTTACGGTTGGGAAACCCAAAGGAAGAAAAGAAAATCACTCTAACAACTTGATACCGAGATTCCTCGATCAGCTTTGTTTGATGTTTGCCTTTAGAATTTCAAGACGGAAATTTTGTGTCTAGGAACAGGGAAAATAAGTTACTAAAGTTTTAGCTATCTGATACAACCAAGAGCACACTTTGCACTTTACACAGTTCTTATTGCGAGCGGCGTAAAGGTGATTTTAAATCTTAAGCGTGAATACTTGAACGTACAACGCCCGTGTTTATTTGCATCGATGCAAACGCGCGACTGCATCGTCATAGACGTTTATGTTGAATCATTAAAAACGTACATCGCGCATTTGCATTGGGATTGCATCGTGTTTGCATCGCGATTGTATTTGGTTAATTCCGCATAACAGTGAAAGTGTTAAATCAATCACTATGGAAAAACATATAATTAAATTGAAGATATACATAACAGACACAAACACAAACTTATCTCGAAATTTCACAAGAAAACCGCTACATTTAATAGGTGTTTCACATATACCAATGATTGTCTTTATGTCAACTGAACTAAACAGAACACGTATAGTATACGATATACATTTTCAAATGGTTTTAATTTCGTTTGTAAAAAAATAAATTCGGAAATAAAATCAGTCCCTGCTGCTTGACCCAATCAAAATTAAATGTATTAGTACAGGGAAAATTTGAATTCGATTCTTAAATCGCGTGTGTATGTAAAGGTAGATAATTCATGACTGCATCGCGACTGAGTCGCTGCAAACGCGCTGCTAAAAATCGTCGTGTTTAACCGCTCAAAGTTGAAACTATTACCATAGTATTGAACGGGTTGTAACCCTAAATAGCTGTGAACAGGTTCACGGCAATGAAACGGTACACTTCCGGTCCACAAAATTTATTAAAGAAGTAAAGTTAAAAGAAAGGGCTGTAACAATAAAAAGGTAAATGTAAGGTACAATAGTATAAAACACTCCCTACACTTTATGCTTAAGGCACTTACCCCTAAATGGGCCGAGTAACTGAATTACAGATATAGGTACATGAAGGCTGTAGACTTATAAATTATTACACATGATTTAGCTTAATAATGATTATAAACGTAGTAAAGAACCAAAATTAGCGATTATTCGCGATGGAATTTGAAACAGCTCCGACTGTTGTGGCGGTCGAGCAGGGACTGACCATGGTACGAAAACAAAATAAGAAAGTAATGGAAGATGGAACAATTCAAATTTAAATACATGTAAAATAAAAAATGATAGGATACAAGCGGAAAGAGGCGATACAAAGAGGTGGGATGACAGCGTAAGGAGGTCACACCGTCACAGTATAATCATACAAGTAGAGCAAATTTCAACTGTTCGAGCCGTAAATGCCTTCACTTCACTGGATGGTGTTACTATATTTTTATTGTTATGCTATGATTGAAATGTTGGCTCGGTGTTCAAAAGATAACATCAAATACTAAATGTATTTATTTTTCTTTTTGTAGTAGGTAGTTCGAATGAGAGTGCCTCAAATTCAGAATTGTTCAGCATTTCATTTCTATTTCATAATCATACTCCATAACCAATATCATAACTATGTTAATAAGTAAGTATATACTTAATGCGTTTTACAAAGGTTATTTAAATGCAGCATGAGCATAATGTGATGACCTTAATTCTTTCAAATTATGTTTACAACCTGTAGTGTGCAACTAAAATAATAAAGTATCAACCCTAGCTATGTTTCAATTCTATAATGAATGGCGCGTGAGGGGGCCCCGAGCTATCCGCGAGAGTGCACCACGAGATTATGCGTATGCGTGGGTCCATATGCGGCGTCGAGCTGTACACATGCAAGTCGCGCTGCTACGTTTGTATGAAGTTACCGTAATAGTCATATTATTCGGTACGTTGGGGAAGAAAAGGCGTAAAAGCCGTAAAAGCAAAAAATAATTTTTTACAAAAATTTTGGTTCATATCCTTTTCAATTTGTATAACTATTTTTACGCAAATCTCCACTTTTTTAACTTTAAACAGATTGAAATGGCTTGATAATATTTAACCTAACTATAATAACCAAGAGCTGTGTTTCTACTGCTTTTTACGCCATTTCTCCTTTCTTCATTTATTAACGATGAATAATAATAATAATAATAATAATAACCCACACACTCCCTGAAACCCTGTGTCGCGGGTGCCATGGACACACACATAGACAACCACAAATTACACCCAAACTCCCGAGAGAAATAAATGTAGGCCATACAAATATTTCTCCCGGCCCGGGAATCGAACCCGGGGACCTCTGCGTGGCAGTCCGGTATGGTAACCGTTCGGCCACGGAGGCAGTTAAATAATGCCACTAAGTACTGACACGAGCAGTCCAGACAAACCTATGGTTTTTTTTATGATAACAAGTAACGGGACGAACAAGTCGCCTGGTGGTAAGCGACGCGCCTGTCCATTCCAATGCCACTCAGAGCTTTAAATAAAAAAAATTAAAAATAAATAAATAAATTAAATAAATTAAATCGCAAAGATAAATAAAAATACATAAATAAATTAAATAAATTAAATAAAAGATAAATAAAAATAAATAAATAAATTAAATAAATTAAATCGCAAAGATCTGCCACTGCGCCCTTCACCTTGAGACATAAGTTGACAAGTTCCACGTGCCTATAATTTCACCAGCACTTTTACCTTTCAAAACCGGAGCTCAGTAGTAGACTTTACTGCTAGGCAGCAGAAATAGATAAGACGAACTTCCCTGGACGAACTTTTTCACAAGAATCTCTTCTGCTCTTAAAATTTTGCTTATATAATTTGTAGGTTATGCCAAAAAGATATAGAAAACACATTCGACACGCTGCAACTCGTAAGCAAAAATCCTAAATGTTTAATCTGACAAACGAGGTACACGGCAAGAAGTGCAGCTGCGTCCGCTTAGCGTTCGAAATAAGAATGATACAATCGTATATAATCCAATAATATACGATCCCTACAGCAGAGCTACCGTAACGTGACGCCCTGCTTTGCAATTTGACAGCGTAACGTCTATAATCATGAATTACAGCGGTATTTGCTTTGTTTACCATGTAACGTGTTAATTATTACCGGATTTCCACAATTCAGCGTTTAGCTAGCGCTAGTGTCTTTGCTTAGGCAAAAGCATCAGGTGGTAAAACTTGAGTGTAAATATAATCCAATTAACACGGCATTAAATTAGCACGAACGCTTGTAACACGATATATTTTGCCTAATAATAGGGGTTAAAGTATGAAATTGCCGATTTGTACTGAAAATCTAAATTGTTTATTTTTTAAATTTTTAACAAATTTATTTAATCAAAATAGTTGCCATTATTATCTATACATTGCTGCCATCTAATGGGAAGGTTATTAATGCCTTTGCGATAGAACTCCGACGATCTAGACTGCACAAACTGTGTGAAAGCATTTTGTACTGCCTCCTGGGAAGAAAACTTCTTGTCACGTAGATAATTGTCCAAATCACGAAAAAAATGGTAGTCCGTTGGAGCAAGGTCTGGTGAATACGGAGGATGACGAATGGTTTCTAACTGCAGTTCCTGAAGGGTCAAAATGGTTTCTCGTGCTGTGTGAGGTCTCGCGTTGTCGTGGAGCAATAATGGTGAAGATCGATTCATGAGTCGGGGCTGTTTTACTGCTAGTTTTGTCAACTTGGTTCGGAGTTCGGCACAATAGACATCTGCCGTTATTGCTTGACCAGATCGGAGAAAACTATAGTGAATAACACCATGCTGAGACCACCAAACAGTTACCATTACCTTTTTATTGGTAAGTTTTGCTTTAGGACACTGTTGTGGCATTTTACCTGGGGTCAGCCATTGCATTTTTCTTTTCCGGTTATCATAAAGAATCCACTTTTCATCACATGTTACAATTCGATCCAATATTCCTTCATTTCTGTACCGGTTCAACAAGGCAACACAAGTTTCAACACGCGTTTCTTTCTGCAGATCAGTCAAATCATGAGGCACCCATTTTTCGTATTTTTTTATTTTATTGATTTGACGCAAGTGAGTCAATATTGTGGGTAAGGTAACGTTAAACCATGCCGCTAATTCCGGGGTAGTTTGACTAGGATCGGCTTCCACTATCTCTCTTAATTCATCGTTATTCACCGGTCTTCCTCGTGGCTCGTTCTTTAAGTCGAAATTTCCATCACGAAAGCGTTTAATCCAAAATCGCACGGTGCGTTCATTAGTAGACCCCTCTCCAAACGCAGCATTGATATTGCGGGCTGTTTCTGCCGCGTTAGTTCCGCGTCGGAACTCGTATTCAAAAATCACTCGAATTTTCGCAGTATCCATCTTTCTTGTCTAAATTGAATAACAAAAACAATTGAAAGTCGATATTCAAATGTTTCAAATTTAAAAAAAAAAAAATCACAGAAACCATTTGAAAAAAGTTTCATTCGAAAACCTCAAAGCATGAAGATTCTATGAAAATTCAAAGAACCTATTGCAATAAAACGGCAATTTCATACTTTAACCCCTAATACTTATGGAACCACTTTCCTCAGTCCGCTGCAGTCAAAGAAAAGTTTAGGGAGATTTCAACCTCTATTGCGAATAATTAGAAGTCGAGCTTCAAACAGCAATTTATGAAATACCGTGAAATGATATTCTGAAACATATTCAATAAATTTATTTCATTATTAACGTTTCTTTTCCTCCTAATAGGTACTCACTGAAGATAAAATGAAAACATTTCATCTTGACATACTTAATCAATTTCAAAAACTGCTGTATAAAATAACTTAGTATCGCGTCATTTACAAAAGTCACTTGACATTATTTCTCATGATGTTTTCTACTGTATCATGGTCAATGACATTATAATTTAGGGTCGTATTCCAAAACTCTACTCAATGCTCAAGTCAGGTCTTGAGTATGATTTCAAGCGCTGGAAATACGACCCTAATGGTAAGGACTTGAGTATGATTTCCAATGCTTTAAGTCATACTTAAACTGTGGGAAGTCTGTTCGTGATTTGGGAGTAAGATTCGATTCTGAACTCAAATTTAACGATAATATTATCGATATATGTAATAGTGCTTGGAAAAGTCTTGGCTTCATCAAGCGGCAATCTAAGTTTTTGACCATCGACAGGCAATTTGTAATTTATATAACGCCTTTATTCGAAGTAAATTGGAAGCTACATGCGCAGTGCGGAATCCCCACAATAAACTCTATATAGCAATGTTAGAACGAATCCAGAAATCATTTTTGAGGTATTTGCATAGTAAACTTTATGGGTACTGTCCTTATATGTTCCCTACACCCTTTATTTTGGGCATGGCATCGTACAGATCGCTTGAGATCAGGCGAAAACCGGCGCTACTAAAATATATTTTTAACCTAATAAGAGGATGTATAATTAACCCTCCTCTATTGGCTCAAGTTCCATTTTTTATCCTGCCAATCTCACGCTACGTCTTTCGTCAGCAAAAATATTCAACCTTCATTTAACCCGCACAGTGACACTAAGACGGACACCATTCTTCGAAGCATTGGCCGTAATTGAATCATTAAGCAAAACAAATGATATTGACGTGTTCAATAACACTGAATCAAAATTTCTAACATCCGCTGATTACCATTTGGAGGCGGTCACCGCCCAAAGCTCTGTGGTCCAAATTCCGCATCCTATCTTTGGCTGGTGATCGACTCAACCTTTTTTTTTTGGGACTATGACTTACATGTTTAGTTATAAGTACTGTAAGTGTAAGTTGTACAAACTAAATAAATAAACAAATACTCAAGTCCTGACTTGAGCATTGAGTAGAGTTCTGGAATACGACCCTTAGAAGATGGAAAAAAATGTTGACTGAACAATAAGTTTAATAGCTTGGCATTCCAAAACTCTTTTTTTTCTTTCACTTTCTAAGGCGAGTCACCGGGGGAGAACCGGGAAAACTGTTTGCTAGATCAAATGGTGTAAGGCATTTCTCCAAAACCGCAATTTTCTGTATCCATACACTAAACTCCACTTATTTATCAAAACAAAATCTACAAAAAATACAGTCTTCAATTCAACCTTGGTCTCGGTGGATTTTTTGCCACCGAATTCAAAAAAGCTTCCACCGAAGTCGGAAAAAACTGCCATCGAAGCCATATTTGCTTTGAAAAGCAAGAATTTTATACGTTTTTTCCTATAAATGTTTAGTTAATATTATTGATTTTCACAATTTTGTATTACTATTTGCTTCCCGGTAAAAATGAATAAGGAAAATGAAAACAGAAAAGAAAAATTGGATGTGAAGAAGAGGAAGGAACCCGCTACAAAAGCAAAGATAAAAAGCGGGCCAATTATATATGAAAAGTTAAAAGAAAAAGATAGACAGAGGTATGCGAAGGAAAAGCGGAAGGAAAGATTTTGAAATTGCATAAATTATCTCGTCATGTATAAAAAGTAATGAGAGGTGTAAATAAAATTAATTATAAAATACAGATTGCGTTCTAAATCTTTTTTAAAAAGAGATACGAAAATACTTTGTGTGATTGAAAAAAGGTTGAATAGTCACACTGAAAATTTATTTTAATTAACAATCATAAGGTGAAATTTGTTTGCGCTGTTCTGGCAATTTATACATAAATTTTAGTTTTTAAAGCTTGATTTAATAGTTAGTCATATTAGTAAAAGTATATGTAGATTATTTAATGTTTTCATTGTCTTTTTCATAATTATTTTACAAAAATTGTGCCTTTTGTTAAATTATTCTGATTTCGGTGGTAGGTGGTGAATTCGGTGGATCGAATATGTAATGACATATTATCTGTTAAGGATTTAGTTGCACAATTAACGGAATCTTATGTAAGCTTGAGTTCTTTTTTCTACCCGCTCAATGTTTTCCTGAAATTAAGAAAAAAATCGACCACCAAAGTCAGAGAACTTAGTCCTTCCAGGAGAAATGCCCTTTAGGGATTTACATTAAATAACGGTCTTACAAACAATATACTATACACCTAAGGATATTTCTAAAAATGTGCTAATCTGTTACCAGAGAACCTGCTTTGTTTTTTTTCCGAAGCCCTGTAGTTATTAAATTCACAATTATCTTAAAATTTGATAATTGTCCAGCGGTTTAACGTCTGTTGTCGTTGGATCTGTGTCAAATTTTCTCCGACTGTTCTTATTTTGTTCATATTAATTTTATGCGCGCGGGTTGCGGGACGCGAGGCCCGGTCCCCCGCACCCCGCATCGTAAAAAGTAGGCCCATGTTGAAATACCTCGCCTTAACATAGTAAAAATAAGGAATGGAAATTGACAAATAGCATCTACACATAATCTTCATACATTATTATGTGTAATGGAGGCTCTAAAAGGGGCTATTGGTCGTACGTCTGAGTAAATCCGTAGTAGGATTGAAGCAAGCATGTTTGGAAAGATTACGACTACGCGCTATGCTATGAAGCTTCTTTCCATCCATAATGTAACGAGTCTATAAAAAATTAGCGTAGTGAGTTGCTCCATTACCACATCCATTATAACATCATAGGTAAGACGTCCTTAAAGTCCGTATATTGGAATTTAGATGTTTTTACAAACACTGCTGTGCTAAAAATTACGCAATGGCAAAAGACTATTCAGTCCTATCGTCGTTTCTTTTTTTTAAACAAATTTCATTTGACCTTATGATTGATTTTAAATGCCTTGTTAAGAGCTTCATACTCTATAAAACAAGTTAAAAATTACTAGCGTCTGTCACGGTAAGCGAGAAGACGTCGGTTCGAATCCGGCCAGATCGAAGGAATTTTTTCTGAATGTTCGATCTTATATAATATATATAATAATTATAGCAAACTAGTGGAGTAATTTCGCTAAATTATATGTTCTTTTGTGTAATTTCCTTAGAGTCACTGTGACTGTGAGTCCGAAATGTTGGTTTATTTGCAAAATTAAATACTTACACGCGATTCAGATCTGAGAAAATAGTTTCGTTTACAATGTGTAGCAACTGCAGTGCCAGTAGCACTAGAGCTCTTCGCGATAGAGTTCGTCCAGGGTAGTACTGCCACCTTAACTATTTCTGCCGCCAACCAGTAACGTCAGCATTACTGTGTTCCGGTTTTGAAAGGCCTTGTCGTCTTATGTCACTGGGTGACGGGCGCAGTGATAATGCCCCTCAGATCATTGCAATTTAAAGCTCTGAGTGGCACAGTAACTGTTATGGACAGGCGTATAGCTTACGACTTGTTCGTCCCGTCACTTGATGTTATAGAAAAACACCGCGAAAACCAAAGGAAGCTTTTCGAGGTTATTATTATACTTAATTTTTTTTTTATATCAGGTGATGGGGCGAACAAGTCGTGCGTCTAGTGGTTACCAATACACACACTTACTTATCCATAACTGTAGAGAGACCACTTAAATTTTGAAGTACTTGTAAACTTGACAATGTGTGTACAGGCTCATTTTAATTTCATCAGCACCCTCACCATAATAAAATAAGAGGAATATGGTAGGTAACTCCGGAAAAAGGAGAAAGGCGGATTGGAACGGCCAGTGTTATGCAACGCGAGTGTATCGCGAGATTATGCGAATGTGTGCGTCCGTACATGTCGCGCGGCGGTCACGCGCATATACCAGCCGCGCTGCTACGTTTGTATGGAGTCGCCATACCTGTCTTATTATATACCCTTACCTTACCTTCAAAATAGGAACGTTGTAATGCTACGGCATTTTGTTTTGGGGTAATGCCGCCAGTATCAATAGAATCTTTGTCCTGCAGAAACGTGCGGTTAGGGCAACTTACAATCTGGGCCCCAGAGTATCCTTGAGAGATAAGTTTAAGGAAATTAATATTCTGACCCTAGCGTCACGGTACATCTGTGAAAATGTAATTTATGTTAAGAGGAATAGTAATCTCTTTATGAAAAATAGTGATAGACATAATATTAATATTATAATATTAATAGGAATAAAAACAAATTAACTGTTCTTGATAGTCGTCTTCACAAAGTGACAAATTCATTTAAGGGGCAATGTATACGCTTCTATAACAAATTTCCGGTTGATATATAAAATTTGCCATTCACGAGGTTTAAAACTATAGTGAAACAAAAACTTTATACTAAAGATTATTATACAACTTCTGCGTACTTGGATGACAAAAATCCGTGGTAGTAACCCGTTTAGCTCATGGTTGTAGTCTCGATCTCTGATGTTTGAAAGCAAAACAAAAAATATATTCTAAATGCGTACAAATGTTATTTACAAAGAGCAACCCCTAGAGTTACTTGCTCATGCTTCTCAGGGGATTTCTCCGCCTTACGAATGACCGGTAGAGTTTAACCAATGTGACGATTTCAAGTGTAATAATGCTTACCTATGAAAAAAAGATTATTTTGATTTTGATTTTGCTCATATTACTGCTCGGCGGAGAATTAGGTGTATGGTGGCAGTACTTACCTGAATGAATTATTTCACAAAGAGCTCTATCTACTGCTACTATAGTTATAACCTTTTTATTACAAAAAACGTACCTCAAAAGTTTGCTTATGGGCTTTTTTATTGGCATTACACCTTTTTGCTAAATTTTATTGACATCGGTTAAAGGAAAGTGCGCGAAACTGGATTCATCCCCTACGTCCCGTCACTTGGTATTACAGGGAGAATTCTGTACGTGCACTCGGGACGGCCCTGGCCTCTGGAGAACCGGATGAAGTCAAATGACAGAGGTCTGTGGCAACACTGTACACTGGCTAATCTGAGGTCAGAACCTGAACTTATAAGGTGCGCGCACAGGTTATAGTGCCCTTCTCGTATACCCTAAAGGTCGGTAGAGAGGGTAACAATAATCAAAACTAATGTAGAAAGATATGGGGCTGTAGAAATATGTTAGGACTCCATTTGTCATGAAATCCTCAGCTAAGGTGTGTAACTATAGCGATATTAAATAATGTAGACCCTCTTCATGCGGCTCTGGACAGTTGAGACCGGACGAAGGATAGATAAGCGACAGTTATTGATTTCGGACGATGCGTCCTGCAAATAGACAAGTAGCCCAAAGACAGCAGCTTTACTAAGTAATTAGGTTATCGAGTTCTAAGGTTTTCGCGATTGTTACACATAGATAATAATTTTTTTTTTCTAAATTGCGTATATTTGTTTCTTCAAACAAACCAACGTTACGTTTGGTCATGGGTAATCAGGTTAGTTCCAATTTATTCTATAGAACATGAAGTCTGCATTTGACGAAAAATTTTGGGAAAAAATACACATACCAAAAGTGTCTAGGGATCAAGTGAATATTTTTGAAATAAAAATTATTTAAGCAATATTTACCAAATCCAGTCTTCCAGGACGACTTCTTACTTTAATGCTTATGTTTTATTTAACCGCTTACCCCTATATTTAATTAAAATAAACTAAAATTGATGTTTTTGCAAATTGTGGGAAAAAACTCAAATTAACGGCGTCAATTAAATGACAAAAAAATGGCGAAAATGATGATTTTGCTCATTTTTATTGTAAAGATAAGAAAATTAATAATCTGTATTTCCACCATTAACACGAATCACACAATTACAGCGATTTGGCATGCTTAAGATGAGTTCATCAAAATCACTTTGAGGAAAGGCCGCCCATGTGTTTTGTAACAAGTCAAAATATTGTTGTAGAGTATGTACGGTATGCATACTCGGCACGGCTCTTCTTTGAAGCATATCCCATGCGTGCTCAATTGGATTGAGGTCTGGCGATTGAGCAGGCCACGGCAGAACGTTGATACGAGCTTCGGCAAGAATGCGTGTTACGACTCTAGCCGTGTGTGGACGTGCGTTGTCATGCATTAGTTGAAATGAATCACCCAACTGGCCTCGCAAAGGGATGATAACATCTGAAACAATCCTCTCTGCGTAAACTTGAGCATTGAGGTTACCCCTGATCCAAATGAGATCGGTTCTTCCGCCGATCCAAATACCGGCCCATATCATTATTGTTCCCCCACCATATGGATGAACTTCCTGACAATATCTCAAACGTTCATGACGTCCAGATGTTCTCCAAACTCTAGTACGTCTTGTATCCGGTCTCATACCGAAGCGGGATTCATCCGAAAAGCACACATAGCGCCAGTCTTCTTCCTCCCAGTTTCTGTGTTCGCGAGCCCATCGTAAACGGGTCCTGCGATTGCAGGGTGCAATAGGTGGAACTCTGAGCGGCCTTCGGGATCGCAGACCCACTTCACGTAAACGATTTCGGATTGTTTGATCGCTTATTAGCAAGCCTGAGGAGCTGTGGAGCCTCGTAACCAACATCATGGCGGTCATGGTACGATTCCGTCGAGCAGTATTTTGGATATACCGGTCCTGTCTGCGAGTCGTGATGCGAGATCGTCCTCCATGTCGCTCGGCCACGCTGCCCGTCATGCGATAGCGTGTCCAGAGGCGACTTATGACGCTCTGTGTAGTGTTAAGAGTGAAAGCCACAGCACGTTGCCTGGAACCAGCTTCCAACATTCCGACGGCTCGCATCATCACTTCTCGGGTTAAATGATGTCGTCTCTCCATAATAATGTAAATTGTTTCGGTTCCGATGCAGATATTGTAATGATTTTGTCAAAACGCTATAACTCATTTTTATACAAAACCACATTGACAATCGATTTTCTTCTTATTATCGAATTTTAAACAATATTCCTTATTTAAATGTTAAAACTCACTAAAAAGTATCAATAGCGATACAAAAAAGTTAATATAATTAACCCTAATTGCAGCAATACTCTTAAACGTACTTGATCCTTAGACACTTTTGATGTGTGTACATTATCTTGTCTTATGACTTCAATGAGACGGCTCGGATTACATGAAGTACATTGTTCTATGGAAATAATTATGATTTTAATTAACTCCGCGGCCGAACGGTTGCCATGCCGACTGTCACGCCGTCAGGTCCCAGGTTCGATTCCCAACCCGAGAGAAAATATTTGTATGGCCTATATTTATTTGACTCGTGACTTGAGTTATAATTTGTGGTTGTTTATGTGTGTGTCCATGGCATCCGCGATACAGAGTTTTCCTAGTGCGGGGCTATGTTAAGTATGTATGTTATTATTATTATTATTATATCAATTAGTCGTAGCGCCAGCTATAAGAAATCTATAATATTTCGACACCCAGTTAAATAAATTTACAGCTACCAGCCCCGGCTAGAGATGTTGCTATTCATTGTATTTAAATTTTTATTGAATTGATATTCAATTATTTTTATATGAAATTACTCCACTAGTTGGTTATAATTATTACTACATTTAACTGCATAGTATCTAACTGGGTGACATAGATTTCTCATAGATGGCGCTTTTGGCTAAAAAGTCGTTGAAAAACCAAATACAAAGATACCACGCAAGCACATAGAAAAATTCATGAGGTCCGCTGGTTCGTTCCGTGGCTTAGTTGGTATAGTCTGGCACGGTTTGCTAGAAGACGTCGGTGCGAATCCGGCCAGATCGATCTTTGTATTAATAATTATAACAAACTAGTGGAGTAATTTCACATAAAAATAATTGAATATCAATTCAATAAAAAATTACATTTTTGTTTTTTTTTATATCAAGTGAATTGACGAATAAGTGGTGCGCCTGGTGGTAAGCGACACGCTTGTCCATAGCAGTTGCAGTGCCTTTAAATCGCAAACATCTGAGGGGCACTGCCACTGCGCCCATCACCCTGAAACATAAGTTGAAAAGTCCTATGTGCCTGTAATTTCACCAGCACCCTTACCCTTTAAAACCGGAATGCAGTAATGCTCACATTACTGCTTGGCGGCAGAACTACTTACAAATATAAAATTTAAAATATCAAAATTTACATGTAATGAATTATTAATGTAACATGTTCTTAAATTTGACATGACGTGGATAGGGGCAGTTAAAAATTAATAATGGTAAGGGAAATTATTTTAAATCAAGGAATACTTCCGCGTTCATTAAAAAAAAAACTACGAAGTCTAAAGCGGTCGCTTCGCTTCGCTTTAGAAAATCTAACCTCAATCGATCAAATTCGTTTCTGTCCAGAAATGTTTCTGCGTTCATATACAATTTTGAAACTGATAGCCTTGTAGCCAAGCGCGATAAAATTAATTGTCAAGATGGCGTCGCGTTTAAAACTGGAACGAAGCGTTGCCGTCGCAGACTAGTTTGTTGTCTTCATTAAAATTGAGAATTATAAAAGGAAATATGTAACCAAAAATATAAATTAAGTATTCATAGGATAATATGTATTTTCGGTAAGTTAGTATGTCTTTTGGAAGTTTAGTAGTTAGTTTATAATTTATATATAGTTCATAATTTATACATATAGTTTAGATTTATAATTTGAACAAGTTCTTGATTGTTTGTTAAATATGATTTTTTTTCGGTATATTCTGTGTTATTTCAGTAACTCATTTTAACGCAGCTTAAGTATTACAGTTAGTCACACTTCTGTACACGCAAAATAGGCGCCTTGACGTCGAGTTGCGGACACCAACGCAAATCTATTTGTTTTTCAGAACCATTGAATTAAGAACCTTTACTATTTCCCTTATTTTTACATGACTTAGTGTCGTCACTTACAAACGTACAATCAGGGAGCGAAAATGGACTGATAGATAAACTTGGAGCAAAATACAAACACGAGAGAATTTTCAATACATTTTTCACTTAGACTATTTTTTTCCATCCTCTGACAATTTTCATCTTATACCGATATAGAAAAACGCTTTGCAAATATTACCGTACGTTCATGTACATAGTTTTCAATTTGTCATGCACTGTAATATCTAAATTGGTCACCTCTTTCTCTTTGCATCACTGATATGAAAAAACATTTATTGCTAATTAAGATTTGGTAACCAGTTTCGACTCAGAAAAGGACCAATTTGTGAATCGAAATTCTTGAAATAAGTTCCCAATGGGAGTTCTTGGTATTACGCCCATAAGGTCTAGGTAATTGCCTAGCTTACGGCCACTTAATTAATGTATTTATCTGGTACATTTATTATAGCGCGCGCTAAATCACCCATACCGCGCTCCCTGTGCGCGCTCAACTCTCTTCTCGCCACCAACCCAGAATGCGACTTGTTTGGGGATGGATGGTCACTGTTACTGTTAAGATGCCTACGCTTTTGTGAAGGCGATGCTTGAATGGTACTTAATCTTGTTGTGTTTATTAAGTTGTTATGTTAGCAATGTATCTCTAATTATTGTAATTGATGTGTCTGTTATAATTATAGTAAAATAAATAAATAAATAATAAATAAATAAATAAAATTATTCGTAAATAGTTAGTTATCTGCTATATGGAGATCCCTGCCTGTACTAAACATGTACATTTTTTTTACTTAGTAATAAGAAGTACTTAATTCCGTTTTAGTTGTTTGTTATACTTAGTAACAGAATATTTACAACTAGCGTGAACTTACAACGGTCGTTTTCTGCGTCATAAAATACATTGAAGTAGTAGAGTAGTAGGTAGTAGTGTAGTATTAAGTTTAGTTTTGTATAACTTCAAAAGTCTAAGGCCAGACTTAAATTCAGGATGGCCGAAACCGTTGGATTGTGCACGAAGTGTGAATGGAATAGTTTCTGAACGATGGAGTGTGAGACTGAAGGATGGGGAAAATGGCGGGCTTTTGAAGTTACAAGTACAGTTTACAAGGACTAATTTTATTTTAAGTACATTATGAAGAAAATACGAAGCAAGAAATTGTGATGAAGAAATTTAGAACTATATTCCATATTTTAAACCAAATTACAAGTTTTAGTATTAAGAGTTTATCCTGAAAATTCCAATAATTACGAATACAAAGTTTTTGTTCGAAATGACAACAATCTGATTTAACAATAAGTGAAAACAGAAATATTGACTCCCGCCGCTTAAAATACTATTGCAAAAACCCAAATAAGTGAACTAAGTTATTTAAGAGAAAGTGAAAACGATATTGTAGAACCACAATGGAAAATATTTAATGAGGATCCCGATAACTGAACGAAGACCACACGAAGACATGGCTCAAAGGACTTGTATCCAAGCCAAAACTTTTGATAAAAAATAAACAGAAAGATGGAGGTGACGAATGACAGATGTATATATATCATAGCCTACAGCTCTCGATGCCGGTTGTGCTCGAGTTTTATCTTCAGAGGATGGAAAAAAGGAAGATTTTTTTTTTTTCAATTTTTAATCGTTTTCTAAAAAAAAGGAGGAGGTTTTCAATTCAACTTTTTTTATATGTATGTTAAGTGAGCATCGCGGCTTATGTGAGGCAATTTTGATGATTCTTTTTTTAAATAAAGAGTACCTCAGTATTGGTCCGATTTAAATTTGAAGGAAATATTCCACGTCTAAGACTGGCTAACTATGATTCCGGAATCGTAACTATGATTCCGGTTTCGCGCACTTGCCGGTAATCGATTTTAATAAAACTTTACTAATAGGTGTTATTCCATTCACTTTTGAAGTTTTTTTTTTTTAATGTTACAGTTATTGAAAATAAAAATAAATAAATTATTTCTTACATTTTGTATCCACCCCATATTAATGCTTATTTTAAAGTCAATGTATCTTACATTGCATAGTTATAACGTTTAATGATAACATTTATTTTCTCTTCCACTAAATACATATTATAGCTAGAAACAGTTTACACGTTAGATTTTGGTAAGAATAATTTTGGGGGAGACTGATGCCTAGACTAAGCAAAAAAATGCCTGTGCGTCAGGCCACCAGGTTCCCACATCTCAGAAATACAAGTTCAAAAATTTTACACAAGATATTTTTAACACTACTAGCACCAACGAGAAATATTGAAACATCGCTTCAAAATCTCAACTTGTTACTCAAATGATAATCTACATGAATTATGATTAATATTTTAGTAACGGTATAATAAAGAAATTACTACCATTACTATTACTATGTTTTTACAAACAAATTAGTTAGTTGCTGCTTTCATGGTCGAACAATTAACATGCTGTACTGCCACGTAGAGGTCCATTTATTTCTCTCGTGAGTTTGGGTGTAATTTGTGGCTGTTTAGGTGCGTGTGTGTATTTATGGCGCCCACGATCTGTATCCTCTATAGGTTTCCCTAGTGCAGGGCTAGGAGTGCGCTATTCTATTCTTTTTATTACTATTAGTTGTAATTGATACGAAGATAAAACAAAGTCAAGAAAAATTACTTCGATCCGGCTGTACTTAAACGCGGGCTATCGCTCCCCTAACTGGGCTACGGAACGAGTCAGCAGAACTTACGAATTGCTCTTCTTTCTCTGAAGGTTTTTTCATAGTTTTCTCACGAGTGGCGGCAATTAAGCTGTTAGAACTAAAAACAAAGATCTGCGGCAAAAACAAACGTCCAAGACGGGCCGAAAGATTTTTTCTTCGAGTTTCTTCAACAAACAAGTGGAATACTTCAGTAAATATATATACACAAAATCGTTATTATTCCTGTATACAACTACATAATCAAGCGCCAGGGGTCGTAAACGCATTGAGAATTGACACTTTATAAAGTATTGTTTGCATACGAACAAAAAAGTTATAAAATAAGCGGCTCTCGTATTTCACTCCCATCACATATAACACACATATATACAGTATTAGAGTAATTCACGGCATTTCTTTTCTCTTCAAAGATAATGGGCGCCCCTCGGCGGCCGATAACGAACCTCCACGGGAGTTCTGCAAATTGTTCGTTGGATAGCCGAGCACTTTTTATCGCGCAATCGAAAACATTACGCGTAATCGGCTAACGAGTGGATCCCGAATATTCTCATGGGTGATGTTTTTTGCGTGGACCTTTTTCTGAATTGAGATGTGAAGTGCTCTATTTTTGTCCACAAAATTCTTTAGGAATTGTGTCGTAAGGAAAGTAAATTACTGATAAATATAAACATTGACACTTCTCACGCTTGTTATGCTAGACGCATACAGATTACGCGCTTTTCCTTCTGTCCTTTCTTCCGTCTGTATTTACACTGAAGAATTAAATTCAAGTCACTTGTACACTTTGAATGCAAACATACGGGTGAGTGCATACCATTCGATATATATATTATATATTCGATATAATCGTCCATCTTCCAAAAAACTTTGCATTATGACCGTTGCAAAAAAAACTGACACACGAAACGTATATAAATGTGAACGCACGAACGTTTTTTTAACGTATACGGTAAACCGAATAAGAAAACTGAATCGAATAAACCGCACAAGTGTGAACCAGCCGTTATGAGGGTCCAACTCCAAAGTGCATAGCCCTGCTTGCCGTTCAATGTACATAAATAACATTAATTTCAATATAGAAGTTGTACCTGCCAAAATAACTTTTTAAACTTCATTATTCCTATTTCTCAAGTTATATGCATCACCCAGCTATGATTATAAACCCTCTTCACTGCATCAATTTTTATTAAAAGTTGGAAAGACTTATTAGAAAAATTTATGTGTAACTTAACTTTGTTTGAAAAAAGCGGTGGTGGCCTAATGATTTGACCTCCCGCCTCGGTTCCGTTGGAATCCAGGCTTGCGCCTCTCTCTCTGAGTTTTCGAAATCGATGTGCGAAATTTAATTTGAAATTTACCATGAGCTGTGCAGTGCAGGAAAACATCGTGAGCGAAACCTGGCGGTCTACTCCAGTCCTCCGTCCGAAACACGTATTGTCAAATAAGTAATACTCAAGCAAATTAAAAGACGTGATGACAACATGAAGCTTTGTACTTGATATTGTCTTTTGATTTGGTCGTGATTATCAAAATCGACATCGAAATCGAGATCGGGATCGGGATCGGGATCGGGATCGGGATCGGGATCGGGATCGGGATCGGCATCGGGATCGGGACCGGGACCGGGTTCGGGGTCGGGATCGGAATTGGGATCGGGACCGAAACCGAAACCAAAACCGAAACCGAAACCGAAACCGAACCCGAACCCGAACCCGAACCCGAAACCAAAACCGAAACCGAAACCGAAACCGAACCCGAAACCGAAACCGAAACCGAAAACGAAACCGAAACCGAAATCGAAATCGCAGCGATCTTGTACTTGATACAAGTGCGGAATAAACTTTCCGCACTTGTATCAAAAATAACTATTATTTTTATAGGTAAGCATTTATTACATTTGATATCGTCACATTGGTTAAACTCTAACGCTCGTTCGTAAGACAGATTCCCCAGAGAAAAATGAGTAAGATACCTATATATAAGAAATCTATATATAAGATAGGCTTTATAAATAACATTTCTACCCATTTAACATTCACAATATATATTTTTTTGTTTTCAAATATCAAAGATCAAGACCAACTCCATGAGCTTGTAGCAGCCACAGACGTGCCAGAAAGTCTAACCCTCTTCCGACATTCAAGCACGTCTTAGTGCAAGCAAAAGTAACAACCATGCCTTGTGAATCAGCATAAGACACACGTACCAAATTAGAATAAATAAGTAGCTCAAACAAAATATAAGGACAGACATTTACCAACCCACGACTCGTCTTTCATTCTCCACCCAAACTAACATGGCGAAGTGGTGACCACCAACACCTTTCACCTGCGCCATGGTAAAAACTACCCGGATTACTACCACGGATTTTGTCATCCAAGTACGCAGAAGTTGTACAATAAATAGTTTTTAGAATAAAGTTTTTGCCAGTAACCGTTTCAGATGGGAGTAGTGAAGGATGAAGCGGGAGTCCCCAACCCGCATTGGGTAAGCGTGACGGACTATGGCCTAAAAACCCTCGCCTGAGGTGAGACTCGTGCTGGACAGTAGGACGTATAAATACGTTGATGATGGTAACTGTTAGAATTTGTAACATACTTTTTCCGGTTGTTTTCAGTTTTGTCTTTTATAGGTATAAGATCATCCTCAATCGAATTGCGATGTATTTAGTTTATTATTCAAATGCAAGTAACTCAGGGTCGTATTCCAGAACTCTACTCAATGCTCAAGTCAGGATTTGAGTATGGTTTAAGGCACTCGAAATCTTGTTCAAGTGTTTCAATTGTAATCCTGACTTGAGCATTTAATAGAGTTCTAGAATACGACCCTCAGTCTGTTACGTTTTCACGCCTAAACTACTGAACCAATTTTGATGAATTTTGATATGGAGATAGACACATTTCATATCACATTGTCACCCTAATTAACACCCTTGATAAGAAATTTAAAATAAATACAAAGTTTTGCCATCTCCTCTTTATATTTAACTTTATATTTATCTTTATATTTATATTAAACACTCTTTATTTTTAACTGCCTCCGTGGCCGAACGGTTACCATGCCGGACTGCCACGAGGTCCTAGGTTCGATTCCCGGGCCGAGATAAATATTTGTATGCTCTACATTTATTTCTCTCGTGAGTTTGGGTGTAATTTGTGTTTGTCTATGTATGTGTCCATGGCACCCGCGACACAGGGTTTCCCTAGTGCGGGGCTATGTTGAGTGTGTGCGTTAAAAAAAAAATACTTTATAAGATACGAGTTTGAGAAAATACTAGTGCTTTTAGTAGGTTACTTTTTGTCGCAAAAATAAATCTTAAAGGAGGTGAAATACGGGATGAAAGTTTGTATGGAGAACACATCCGAAATAAGCAGTCGCGAGTACCAGGCTAGTCTTCTATAATATCGTACCAATATCGTACTATAAGATCGCAACTATGTCATCTATGCATTTTCTTGTATACATTACTACCGGTGTTAAGGCGAGGTATTTCAACGCGAGCTTAGATTTTAGGAGGTGAGGTGTGGGAAGTCGCCCCGCTTTCTTGCAATCCGCGCGCTTTTCAATTAATATGAATAAAATAAAAACAGGCGGAGGAAATTTATCACAGATCCGTCGCCGTCAAGCGCCCAATGGCGACTGACGGGGTAGCAGAGGCGCGGCGTGTCGTTAATCCGCTGGGCAATATTCAAATTTTGAGATAAATGTGAATTAAATAACTAACAGGACTTCAGATGAAAACCAAAATTTAGCACGTTCTCTGTAGAGTAGTAATTTGTCGCCAATGTATTCAAATTTGAATAAATAATAAGCATATTCATTTTAATCAGTTCCGAGAAGTTCCGGGATTTGCAAAAGGGAATGTCCACATTATACTTTAGTTTAGCTAAATTAACTCCCTCTATATAATATATTAATTTAAAGAAACACCATGAAATTATAATTCAATTTTATTTAATTTCACTATGTAGGAACAAAAATGAAAGTGAGGCGTATTATTTCGAATATCCATCATGAAAAGATAATAATATCTATGGGCACCGAACTTATCAAAAGATTGAGAAGTTTCATACAAGAAGATGGATCATATTTTTAACGTAATATTATAATACATTGGCAGTTTCAAAATTGTTGTTTCTTTTTTGAATAAATTGTATAATTGAACGACATATAATTGAGGTTGTTAATATTTTATAAACAACCATGTATACTTATAGCACTTAATTATGATATTTATATACTCTCCCATAGACATGAGACGCTCTGTATTCTTATTGCTATCAAAACAGACGTTGTGTGCGGAAGAATATCAATTGAATTCTATACGTATATTCGTCTGGAACTTAATTAGAGTTTTTCTAGGAGGCATTATTACTGCGATAACACAAGACAATAATTGTAGGACTACGCCTCACTTATACAACTACTTGGCGACATACCAACTCGCATTTCGTTGGTTCTTTATTAACACTGGACACTGCGACTTATTGGATTCGAGAAATAACAGGATTTCTTCACTGTAGGCGAAAAATAGCTGTGAGAGCCTGGTACAGATTATGCTTGATTCTTTCGCAAAATAATACGATAAAATAAGAAATAATTATTTGTTATTCAAGGCTGCAAAGTTGTTATTTGCCGCGGGTGCTTGTATTGAAAGCTGACGAAGCGAAGGAAGCTAATTCAATTATAGATTCCTGAGCGTAGCGAGGCTTTCAAGGCACGAGACGCAAAACAACTTTGCTGCCGAGCGAAACACACAAATTTTCACTTCACTATAGGGAGGGAATTGGTAGTTGAAAGAAAAACAGTTGAACTATAAAACCTTTTTTAATGAAAAGAAAATGTTTATCTTCGGATGCGTTCTGAATATACATGAATTTCTATTCTCGCCTGTACTTTTATTTTGTGTGGTTAACTGATTATTGAAATTATTTTAGTTCTTCGAGGAATTAAAATAATTTAATAAACACAAAAAGTTATCATTGTCAATTTAATGTCTACAATAATGTACGAAAAATCACTTAATTGAACGTGGAATTATCTTTTTTTCATCGAAATAACAAAGTTAGGTGCACCACAGTCCTTCGTCAAGTTCGAATTTCAAAAACCTTTTCCACGCTAGCGTGCAAAAAACGCTTTTGCGCGCAGATTTCTATTGAGGAAGAAAGCCTTTCCGAGCTAGTCAGGTGAAAAACTCGTTTATTTATCTCAATACACCAACAAATTATTATGCTACTTTACACAGACTACTAGTAACTGACAATAGTTGTGGGAGATAAAAAAGTATGTAGCTCAGCGCAATGGCGGAATAAATTCTCAGCGCCGCTAATATTCTTTTACAGCGTGTCAAGTCGCAAAAGAGAAGAACTAATCCACATCATTCCAGTTTTAAAATTTCTAGCAGAAAACTAAATACTTAGCACAAAATCATGAATCATCACGTATACAAATATTACAGCCGTCACAATGTAAGAGGCCCAATTTGACAGCTAAGGAAACACTCAACAAACAATGAATAGTTACTTATTGGATTAAAAAAAATACATTAATTTAAGTAAGCATTACGTAACATGATACATACTAATTTCAAAACCCGGGATTGCTGAAAATCTGAGCAAGTCACGATTGCACCCGTCGCGACACGCATGACGGTGTATTAGGTACTCCATAGTATATCATTATTTATTTTATACTCTCGCTTCTCTGGCCTGATTCTGGGACTGAGGGCCTAACAGATTAATTTTGAATTATTATTATTATTGTTGTTGCTGTTGCTGTTGCTGTTGCTGTTGCTGTTGCTGTTGCTGTTGCCGTTGCTGTTGCCGTTGCTGTTGATGTTGTGTAGTTAGTCTGAAGTATCTTAAAAACAATTGCGTCCTCAATCAGTTTTCATCGTTAATTAAACATGTATTTTTTTAAATTTTCGTCCATTATAGCAAAGCTCAAGTTAAACACCCGTCAATTGTTTCGAATTCGGGCTAGCCAATCGGAGCGCAGTTGTCACCGTAATGATTTGGCAGAATAGTTTTCAAACAAATGAAATGACATTTCGTCTCTATTTCTAGTTATATGCTCGATGCACACAGATCACTATCCTCAAACAACTACACTACAAAATCTACCTCCAAGACTTCTTCCTAGACAATAACCAATTAAAACATTTCTAACGGAGAGTACATAATAACAAAAAATGACAGTCTTGCACAGGTGGGGGAAAATAATTCCACACCTTTGAAGCGGCGTATTTAAAACAACCCGAAGTCCCGACCAAGGTATTTATAGCAAAAAAGAAGGCCCGGTTTTTCTTGCAAGTTCCCTGTAGTACTTAAAGAGAAATATCTCCATGTAAAAATTATGTGCAAAGTTATTATTTTTTTTGTTATAAATAATTCGTTTTAGACTTCAATTAAGCCTGTTTTAAGGATTTTATATTTTATATGATCGAATAAAGTACATCCTGACGTGTAACAAATTAGCACATTGTTTAGACAATATCGTTAAGTGAATCATATACACCCTGAGTATCGAGCGGTTGGAGCCACAACATAAATTTTAATTCGTTTGTAACATCTGTCGGCCTACATGAAGGAAGAGTTTTGGCCAAAGGGTATCATATATCGGCGATTCCGCGGCCGGTTACCTGACACCAGCAATACGTGTAGATTAGTTGATAGTTTATTTTAGTGTCATATTATAATGTATGTATGTTAGTCCTTTAGGTATATATTATATAGGTCATGTGTCAAAAAAAATATACATATATATGTATTTGATCTAGCAAAACAGTTTTCCTGCAACTCGCCTTAAACAGTGAACAGTAAAGCCTTCTACAGAGTGGCGGCGGGCGCGAATGGTGGCACGGGTGCATGTAAATCGAATGTACGTAGACGCCCGTTGCGTTCATAGTGGCCGTGCGCGCCGCGCGGGTAGATTAAGTAGCAGTAGAGCTACTTGTGAAAAAGTTCGTCCAGGGAAGTACTGCCACCTTACCTATTTCTGCCGCTAAACAGTAATATCAGCGTTACTGTGTTTCGGTTTTGAAGGGTAAGGGTGCTGGTGAAATTACCGACGCATGGTACTTGTCAACTTATATCTTAGGGTAGTATGCGCAGTGGCTGTGCACCTAAGATCTTTGCGATTTAAAGCTCTGAATGGCACTGCAACTGTTATGGACAGGCGTGTAGCTTACCACCAGGCGCACGACTTGTTCGTCTCGTCACTTGATATTATAAAAAAAAATCTATTGGCTTGGTCCGCCCGTATCTTTTACGGTGCTACGTGTTACCGCTTCGGCGCTGTGAAACGGCAGGCGCCAAGATGACGTCGTAGATATTTCTCGGCTTGTAAAGAACAACTCACTGACACATCAAAGTACCTGAACTATTGTTGCAGTACATTGTGTGGCAATAAAAAAAAACCATAATATTATCCCAGACAGCCACACCAAGTGCCTGTTCTTATACCAGAGCAACAGAATTCACTGTGGAGCCCCAGAACACACAGACAAACCGAGAATCGAACCCGGGAAGTCAACAATACAAAAAGGTGTGTGTTAAATACGAGTACTAGTTTTCATTCCTATACGTATTTCGACTGTTGCACATTTTGCATTTGTAACTAACATTTTTAAAATTTATGTTTGACACCAAAGCTACGATCGTCAGCTACAGTACCGACGTACGTTTCTAGTAAAATTACTTGCCAACTTATGTCTAAGATCTTTGCGATTTGACGCTCTGAGTGGCACTGCGACTGTTATGGACAGGCGTGTACCTTATCATCAGGCCCACGACTTGTTCGTGCCGTCTCTTGATATTATAAAAAAACCTTTCCGTTACACCCTGCATAGAGATAGAAATGTTAAAAAGCTTACCGCTTCCGCACACTCTTAGAACTGCATAAAATAGTGCATTTTAAATTTGCTAATACAGAATAGCACTAGTGTACGACGTGCCATAGTAGTTTGGTCGCGCGAAGAAAGCGTTTCCCTGTTCACAAACTGTAAAGAGAGTTTTTTACGGTTTCCTGGGGGGTAGGAGGGATGTAGTGGGCGTATATCCTTATTTGTGCTCGTACGTGACCGCGCTTTGCATTTGATTCAACTAAAAGGATTTAAATTACACTAAATTAGAGTACTGTGACTAAATTCACGCACAATGGTCACGTTCTAATTTGGTTAGTTCCGAACTTGTTCAACGTTTCTAAATGATGTATAGATGTAAACATTTATTTTTTTTAAAGTCGTAGGTAGTATGGGAAGGCTCTATTACGAGTATAAGATCTCACAATTGTTCAAAATGTAACGCATGCTTCCCGGTGTAGTGGAAATGAGATACTTATAAGTATATCATTGTTGTTGTATGTCTTTACAGCACTACTATTTAGTATAATGTTTAATAATAATGGAGTCCGATAACTTCACCAATTAATTACCTGGCTATGAGAACCAAAGCAACTGAATTAACTCTGGGGCACTACACACAACACCCAGGCCAAGACAAGTTTAGAAAAGTTGGTTAACCAAATTGGTCCTAACGGGAATCGAACCCGAAATATCCTTTTTTTATTATTTATTTAGTTCAAACCACATGACCCATATAATATATACCTTAAGGACTGACATACATACAATATAATAATATAATGAAATGGCGACAAGTCACAGGTACTACATGCGATCGGCGAATGCCCCTTAAGCTAAAGGGGAAAATATACAAGACCGTGATTAGACCTGTCATGTTGTATGGATCAGAATGTTGGGCGATGAAAAGGGAGGTGAACGAACAGTGCATGTAGCGGAAATGCGAATGTTGAGATGGATGTGTGGAGTGACGAGAAAGGATAAGACAAGCAATGAGTACATCAGGGGTAGTTTGAAAGGGACGCCAGTGACAGAACAGATGAGGAGTAATAGGTTAGCGTGGTATGGACATGTCATGTGGAGGCAATTTGTCATGTGACGAGAAGAGTGCTAGGTATGAAAGATGGATGGATTGTTTGAAAGATGACATGGATAAGAAAGATGTGAGTATAAAAATGACGGCTGATAGGGGAGAATGGAAGAAAAATACATGTTGTGCCGACCCCACCTAGCGTGGAATAAGGACATGAAGAAGAAGAAGATACGTACAATATCATAAAACACTATTCCTAACTAATCTGCACGGATTGCACTTTTCGGCGACGTGTGACGCAATCTGGTGACAGGTAAACACTTCCTTCATGAAGGTCGATAGATGTTCGGTCGGCACTCTCATTGATCTAAATGAATTGAAATTTACGTTGTGGCCGGACTCCAACCGCTCGACCTTCAGGGTGTATTTCGTTTTCTGTCTGATGTACTCCACTAGGAGTACATCAGATCTAATTATACAATTATAGTTATACTTAAATATGAGTAATCAAATCAAATCAAATCAAAACAAATTATTAAAACAAAACAAAATAATTGACAATAAATTAATACAAAGACACGAACACTTAGAAAATAATCCTTCGAACCGGCTGGATTCGAACCAACGTCTTCTAGCAAACCGTGCCGCTATGCCAACTAAGCTAAGAGACGAACTAGTGGACCTTACCAATTTTTCCATGTGCTTGTTGCAGGTCTTTGTTTTTTATTTTTAACGACTTTTTGCCGTAGCGCCATCTGTGAGAAAGCCGAGTGAAGAAATAAATTTCTCACAAATGACGCTGCGGCAAAAATCGATCTTTTTATTAATAATTATAACAAACTAGTGGAATAATTTCACAAAAATAATTGAATAATTAAATAATTGAATTGAATTTATCATGGTAGTCAAACAACGTGACATTCAATAAACTTAAAAATTACGATAGACAAATATACAAAAGTTAGTGTATCATCGCCAGTGATATGTCAAAGTGACGTTTAGTCATTACCAGGCTGACTGTGTCTATGTTCGTACAGAACAAATAAAATTGAGAGTGATTTTATGATGTATTATTAAAAAGTCTAAATCAAAAGATTGCCAAAATTACCGGTCTTGCCATGGTCTTGCGCTGCTTGTATCCAGCTGATTTCCGCAATCTTCACCAGTTCATCGGTACACCCTGTGAATGATCTGCCTACGCTGCGGTGCGGTGGTAGGGAGGCTAAAGTTAATTCCCAGCAGAGAGAGAGAGAATTTGAGACACTCAATGTTTTGAAACAATTTACTTGCCAAAAAGATATTTATCCACATACATATCATAAATCCTCTAAGATGTATTCAAAAACCTCAAATTACAACCAGCATGAAGATAAACTGTTTTGTTAGAACAAATTTCTTATCTGTGAAAATGATATTATAGCATTACATCGAGTATATAACCAGAAATAGAGGCGAAATGTCATTTAATTTGTTTGAAAACAATTCTGCCATATCATTACTGTGACAACTGTGCTCCGATCGGCTAGCCCGAGTTCGAAACGATTGACGGGTGTCGTCAACTGTTTCACTTCTTATCGACCAGTTAACTTGAGCTTTGGTATAATGGACGAAAATTGCAAAATTACCTATTTAATATTTAATTACCGATGAAATGTGATTCCGTTTGTTTTGTAATTAGATGTTTTGCTGTTTTTCCTACACCACCGAATAGAACAGCACGGCGTTGTTAGAGATATTATCTTTATTACAATAAATTCAGAATATTTTTTGGATTATACGGAGACGTATACACAGGTCAGTAGTTGGGCTGTCTATATTTCAGTACAAACGGGAGTTGATATTTATAAGAGCTGTATCGCTAAAGTATACCAGGAATATATGGCCCTTATTTCGTCTCTATTTCTGGTTATATACTCAATGTTGCATTATTATCATCAAATTCGATTTTATTACATTCAAATTTCAAACATCTCTGTAAAACAAAACAATTTGATTCGACCTCAATTCTAATATCAGTCGAGATGAATATTCGAAATGATATGTCAATAGCAAACAATTTTGAAAAATGTCACACATTACTTGATGTCGAACGATAAGATAGTTGAGGCCGACTCTAGTTCCTCTATGAATTAAAAAAAACTACGGTTGCGTGACATGTATGAGAAATAAGTTTTATGGTTTTTTGCATTGACTTACAAATAAATGGACGACGGGTCTAATACAAAAACTACGAAAAAAATGTCCCAAGTCAACCTATTTAAACGTAGTGACATGTAAAGGAATATGAAAAAGCTAAAACGTTGAATTTAAATTGTAATGTCATCGCAGTATTGTCTAATTTTGCTTGCTTCGCTGTCAGTCGAACAAACAAAGACTAAAGCGTGAATGACGCTCTGTATACGATTTTAACGCCCTATAAGTTCGGACACTTTTTAGCGCGGACCCGACGTCCATATAATTAAGAAAATAGTAAAGTAAAAGTAAAGTAAAGTAATAGTAAAGTAAGTCAATGGTTTTTTGCATTATTTTACTAATAATTACTGCTAATAGCTCTGATCAGTGCCGCAATGCCGGTCATAACATGCGGTTCCTGAACACATCACAGAGAGCTTACATAATGCACATATTGTAAGCTTTCTGATAACTATACATAGTTAGGCATTAAAATACTCGTGTGAAGTTCACGATCTCACACTCGTATTACATTATGTAACATTATGCCTTTCATTATGTAACAGTCACACAAACTACTATTATTTTTCACATACCTAATTCTTTTGTGGGGTGCGCTAGAAGAGCCTCCTTGCACGACGTGCCATTCTTTACTGTACGTCTGGTGCACCTCGGACAACAATCGGCGTGTACCTTACGTCGATTGGCAAGTCCTTTCGTGACGATGGCAAGCATTAGCGCCCAGTTACACAAGGAATAAGTTGTCCGCCCAGCTACCACGCCTTCATGCACATTAATGGCGAACCTGAATTATATTTATTAGGCACCAACATTTAAATTCCTCTGAATAATACAACGTAAAATATAAATAAATAGAGCGTATTTTGCCATGACAGTTAGACGCACGCGGTGCGGCGGCAACGCCAACTCCGCTCGACGACCGCGCGGGATGAGTGCGGTGAAATTCGTATCGAATAAATGCGCTCTTATAGTGTATGCCATCGATACGTTAAGAAGAAGAATTCTTTGGTATAATGTATAATTTTCGGCTGTTGCTATAATGCATCCGATAGGACCAAGCAATCAGTGATAATGGCGAGTGTAACCGTTCAGAAATACGTTTCGGAAAACTGAATACAATTATAACCTGTTCATAAAAAATAATTAACCTCATAAGTTTGTGGAATTACATCTATTTGGCAAATTTTATTGAAAACATTTTACAGAAAGTGGGTGAAATCCAATAAACCGGATTGGTCCCCTAATATGACACCCTTAGAGGTGCAATGCATTCCTCAATTCTTCCCTTTCTAGCAAAAATAATCATCGAAATTGGTTACAAATGTCAAAGTAATCGCTTAACATACACACAAGAATACAGACGAATTTAGAACCTGCTCTTTTTTTAAAAATTAAAAAGTACTTTTTTTTAAATTTTTCATACTTACTACACTATGTAAAGAATGTTCTTTGTTAAAAAATTGTAAGTTTGTTTTGTTGTACAATAAAGTGGTTACATACATACATACATGATTGCTATCTAAAATTAAAATTCCACAGGTATCCAACATGTACGATAAAAACTCTCACTCATTCATCGCTGTTTTTAACGCACAAAATCGTAGGAAACAATACGGTAACACAGAAAGAAAGAAAAAACAAAAATTTAATACAAAAATAATGCATAAATACAAAAGTCAAATATCGCCACATGAAGAATGACACTTTCTACTTTAATTAAATATTGAGTTTGCAGGAAACCTCTGAAAAATTAGGTATGTTTTAATAACATTTTATCAAATGGAGAATAAAATATTAGAAAGTAAAGTTACTATTACTTTGAGTGAAATTATTGAAAAAAATCAGTTAATATTTTTTAATAGTAATGTTCGAACAGACAGCAAACGTTGTTGTATAAATAACCACTTTTAAAGTTTGTTTACATTGTTAAATGTAAAAAGGATTTTCAAAATGGCCACCGTAACAATGTAACGATTTCCCGTGTAAAATTACTTTTTTTCCGTCCTCTTAGGAAAAATGTCAAAAAATTAGGAACTTAACCATTGACTTACAATTATATGGACGTCGGGTCCGCGCTAAAAAGTGTCCGCACTTGTAAGGCGCTAAAATCGTATACAGAGCGCGACGCTCCGCTTTAGTCTTCATTTGTTCTACGGACAGCGCGATACTGCGATGACATAACAATTTAAATTTCGAATAGGTTAACTTGGGACATTTTTTTCGTGGTTTTTGTATTAGACCCGTCGTCCATTTATTTGTAAGTCAATGAACTTAACAGTCTAAGATCTGGCAGTATGACCAATTAGACGCCTTAACCTATTCCGAAGAGCAAAAAGTTTTACTACTATTAATTACCTAAAATTACATATTATGGACACCATCATTCAAAAAAAACCACGACTCTTAAAATTTATATAACCAGTTGAATTTTTAATTAGCTCTAACTTGTCTGTAGACGCAATACGCATTTACAAAGTTAGTAAGAGAGACTAACTCGTGAACTCCATAAATCTATATTATGGACATACTTCAAAGATAATGTAACCCAACAGCGGCCTTAACGAATTAATTACCTGCGGCCCTCACGTGATAAAGGTCTCTAGTAAATAAAATAATACATACAAGTTTTCAGGTTTTAATAAATAAAAACTCAACAATTATTTCACAAATAACATAAAGGAAACAAAATATTGTTACAACTTGTAGATAGAGAACGATGTATTTTTATATATTTTTTTACATTATTATAACTGAGAAGAGGAACTTCTAAAACACTTTCTGACTTCGATATCAAAAAAGCCTTACTTTATAAGTATTGTTAATTTTTAATAACTAATACTAATAAATTATTTAAGCAAAGGTAGTGTACGGGTACATCATAAAAAAATATTTATTAAGTTAAATACATAATATAATAAGTTACAAGGACACACTATCTACACAATGGCACATAAGTAGAAAAATGTGTAAAAAGTTATTACATATCAAATTAGTTAAAAACAATTGAAGCAGAAATGCATTGGCATAAAAATTAAGAAAATTTTATGTCATACTAAGACTAGCGACACAACGTCTCCAATGACTAGGTTAGACAAAAAGAATTCAAAATATCACATCATCGTGTTACAGTACTGTTCAACAAAGTGTAAATTATCAAAACGACACATATAAACGACATAATTGCACGAAGCCTGCAAATACAGATGTCTACTTTAATACGTATAAGAGTACCGCTAAGGCAAACTGAATACAAAATTAATTATTATAAACAAATGAAAATTATACAGACAGATAAAGGTGCAAAGTCTACCAGAGAATAACTTAACCTAATTTTACATTCAATCGATCTATTCGTCTCGAATTGTACAACCTTAAGTAATTACGTGCATACAACTGTTTTGGATGTTTGCATTCTGGTTTCATAATTTTAATCTCTTTGAATTCGGATGACGAATTCTAGGATCATTATGAAACTCGTAAAGGCTATAAACCCGATACGTGAATGCCCGACGCCGACTCCAAACTTGTCACAAAACGCAAGCGATAGTGTTCTATGCTAGTGCATCCACGTTTTCTCTCATTACTGTCAAAGACGTTCTAGTATCCAAAGAAAACCAAAGGCAATCATTCATCCAAAGGATCGGGATCTAGCATTAATGTGCGTTCCCCATTAGGTGCAGAAACATTTAAATGTAAATGTTAACATGAAGACTAATACTGTTAACATGATTGATTTTACATGTGGAGCTAATAAATAGTCATTACGATTAATGATGACAGGCAAACATAAAATTCGCTTTTGCATTAAAAATCGCTTCGGCTAATTTGGCACAGAAACAAGATACTCATAGGACCTACCAATTGCGCACAGTTATAGAGTCCGACATCACTACCTTCCAAAGTTGCTCTCACTACGTCTCTATGTTACATAAATTAAGCCTTAACACTAAACTAATGTCTGCTTGATGCTCAATTTTCAGTGCCGGTAATCCACTGGAGGTACTTAAAGGATCTCGACTGGATTGGGCTGTGACGAGAATCTCCCCAGTTGCGCGGTTGTGGAATTGTAGGCTGCTGCTCTCTGGAAAATAGTATTACACTCGTCAATAAAATACGTATCTTAACACAAATAAATATGAAACCATGTAAAATATTGAATGGTTTACCTAGGTTCAGCTGAAGCCCGAGCGTGATAGGCAGGCACGTTGGGATTGTGATAACTTTTCGCCGGGGGAGTCGGAGTTAAAGTGTGCGATTGCACGGGACCGTGCTCGGACGGATTTGGAGGGGACTGGTAGTAGTTAGGATTGTATCTGTCAACTGACACCCCTCTTGGTCGTTCAGGAACAGAAACGTCGATGTTGGTGTTTCCGTAGGAACTCAAAGGTCGGCCTCGACCCAGAGTATTGGTCTTAGACCATTCATTTGATCCAACAAGCTCAGCCTCAAAACTTCTTTCGCGATAAGACTGTGGCCGAAGCGTTTGACTCCACGACGGCGTTGGATTGTAAGATACAGTAGGGACCTTTGCGTATTTAGGATCTTCTTCCCAAGGAGGTCTCACTGATGACACAGTTGATGATGCAGTTTGTTGTGTGGTTTTCTCAGTGAATTCGCGAAGCTCTTTACGCCACGTGGGCTCGACAGATTCACAAGGTTCATTGTTATCGTAGTAGTACTGAGGCGATGGATCCGGTTGAGGTTGGTACTTTGTCTCTGATGGGATATAAGTAGATTCTGGCACCGTTATATATCGTCGTTCATATTCGCTATAATACGTCTTGCGTCCGGGTAAATTTGGTAGCTCTGTAGCTGTCACTGGCTTCACGAACGACTGGTTTGGTGCAGGTGGTACATATGCAGTCGAGATAGGTTTAGAAAATTTGCTTGATGGTGGTGTTGGCTTCCAACCAGCTTTAGAAGCTGGGCTAAAAGTGTTAGATGAAGGAGGAGGTTGATAGAAATTCTGTGTCTCAAGAGGAGGAGCTACATAATTAGGGTCCTGCTCCCACGGTGGAGGCACATAAGAAGATGAGTACTGCTGTGTAGACTTTTGGTAACTCTCCGTAGAGTCTCTGCTCAGGAGTGAATATTGATTGGATTGCGTATTAGCAGTGGATAATGTACTGCTAGTAAGGTTATTGCTAGCCCAGTTTGTAGGAGTGGGTGTGTGATAACTCTGTTGCTGGTAAGTATTTGAACTGATTCTAGAGTTGTTTTGCAAAGATTCAGAGTAAGAAGGTTGATATTGGGGTTGAGGTTGAGATGGAAGCGGATGTTGCACCTGAGGCTGAGCCTGGGTCTGGGGCTGACTCCATTGCTGGCTGGAAACTGCGGGAGCAGAAGGTGTTATATTATTAAAGATGACATTTTCCTTCCTACTTTGTTGATACCATTGTTGGTTTGTGATGGAGCTTGGCTTTACGTTGCTCACATTAACTACTTCAGATTGCGGTTCTTGCGACCATTGCCTTTGTTGGTCAAAGCTTTGATTGAATTGATAATTTTGGTTGTGATACAAATCTGATGGCATTTGACGTTCAGTACTTAATCTTTCCAAGAGCAGACTATGGCGTCTCTCTTGTTGTTGCTGTGGTTGAGGATACGATGGAGAGTAAACTTGCGTAGACTGATATGGTCTCGAAGGTGATATCGAAACTCTTTCCCTTTCAGGAGCAAAATAAGTTTTTACAGTAGGAATACCTTGCTGCGTTAATTGTTCGTAGGAGTGGTCCAACGTCTTGGTAGTACGATTGACAGTGACAATATTTTCATATCTATTGTATTCGGTTTGCGTGCTTAATGTTCCTGCAGGCTTGTCATTTCCTCCGGTAATAATTTCTGTACTTGATGTAGTTGTTTTGGATTCATGTGTCGTGCCAATAGGTTTAATTTCCACTTCCTCAACTTTCTCTAGAGGGACAGAAGGCTCTCTAAGTGGAACTTTTTGCTCCGGTGCAGGAGTTGAAGCAGGTGGTTCTTTAGGCTCTTCCGTCTTTTCTTTGGCATTTTCTTCTTCTTTTTCTGGCTCAGCTTTAGGTAAATCTGATTTTGGAGTAGGATCTTCTTCCTTCTCCGACTCAATTTCTTCTTCAGTATATTCTGATTCTTCGTCAATTTCTTGCTGATCCTTGCTTTCGATAGGCTTAGCAGGTTCAGCGGGCTTTACAGGTTCTGCAGGCTTTTCTTCTTCTTCTTCTTCTTCATCTTCTTCTTCGTCTTCTTGGTCTTTGGCAGGCTCTTCTTTCTTTGACGGTGCTACAGTTTCTTCTTTCTTTTTAACGACTTCAACTTCTTCCTCTTCTTCTTCTTCTTCCTCTTCTAGTTCTTCTTCAACCTCTGGTTTCTTAGCGTCCACATTTTTAACTACTTCATTGTTTCCTTTAATCTCTTGAACTACTTCTTGTTTGGATTCCTCCTTTTGTGCGATTGAAGGCGTTTCAGTAGATTTTTTTACAACTACAGTTTCTGGTTCATCTCTAATTTCTTCTTCTTCCTCCTCCTCCTCCTCTTCCTCTTCATCCTCTTCTTTCTGTGCGGATTGTTGTACGACTACTACTTTCTTTGTAGTTGTGGTTTCAGTTCTTTCCTCTTTTTTGATAACATTGCTAGTCTCAACCGGTTTTTGCTTTATTGTTTTTTTGACTACTACCGTAGTGGGTTCTTCAACAACCTCTTCTTCACCATTTTCTTCTGTTTCCTCAACCACAACTCCACCCATTTCTTCTTCTTCCTCTTCCACTTCCTCAACTTCCTCTTCTTGTTTAGGAATTACTGTAGTTTCAGTTCTTGTTTTAATCTCTGTTCGGCCATCAATAGTTGTCCTCGTAGTTGTTGTTTTTATTTCTTCTACGGATCCATCAGGCAGTGTTTTCTTAACAACATCGACTTTAGTTTCAACTTTAGGAGCCACTTTCTTTGCAGGTAGTTTTACAACCATTTCTGTTTCCGTATTTCCATTCTGATCTCCATTTTGAGTCTCAGTTTTATTTTCTTTTTTAACTTGTTTCTTTACCACCTTGACTTCTCTCTGAAATAAAAAAAATATGTTTGATTAATACTTTTTTAGCATAATCGCCGATCGTGTTAAGAAATATACAATAATACTGATTGATATATAAATAAATAAAGAAATACATATATTAACTCACAATAATAAGATTATTATAAGTCTTTAATGTTGATCAGTAAATACGTATAACATATTATGTAAACAAACATATAAATGTAAATATAATAAGTGTACAGTAATTTTAAGTCAACCTGTTCATCATTAACATCAGTCGCGTCATTTTCTTCAACAGGCTTTGTTTCAATGGGAATACATGTTTCTGATATGGGCTTTATTGTAAAATTTGTTGCCGCTGATTCGGTTTCATTGATCGTTGTCGAATTGCTTCCATTGCTTATTAAAACATTAATAGAACTATTATCGGTATCAACTTTCCTTGGTATGGTAGTCAGAAATTCAGCATCGTAACTAATTTCTGGCAGCACAGACGCCGTATAGGCGTTACTTCCATAATTTGTTGTCGGTAGACTCCGCATGTTGCAGTCCGAAGTAGATGTACTGTACTCAAACATAGGTGCTGGCCTATTACTATTATTTTCGCACAGCGAAGTTGGCCGACTGTTATTCAAACTATTATTGTTTACAAGTGGATATACCCCCGTATTATTGCTGAGAGTTTCACGTAAGTGTTCAATTCCACTTGGTTTAAAATTATAATTGTTAACTGCTTGAGTAGGTGGAGACACTTTTGACTGTGGTGGTTCTTTGGGTTGATCTGGAATACTACGCGTTCTCAATAGCGATTTAGGATTTGCTGGCAAATTGATGGTTGGAAACACTTGAACCGGCAAGCAATTGAAATTAGGAACGGCTATTGGCGTAGACGGCGTTGGCGGAGACTGCAACGCCTGAGGGGGTAACTCGGGCACTCCTTGGTTCATCGCATTCCTCATCAGCCGTTTGGCCATCCGCTCAGACTTGATCTCGGAGAGGTCCAGTCCCCCCGGAGTGTACGTGAACGGCTTGCGCTCGCGGCTCATGGCGCTGTGAATCGCTGACGGCGGATTCATTTTCTGAAATAAATTTATGAACATTATTTTATCAAATCATGTCCTTGATTCGTCTACTATATGACATACATAAAAATGATTTTTATGGAACAACAGTAGTATTGAACGCGATTTGGCAATTTGACAAACAGTAGACAATAGTTATGAGATACTCACGAGGGTCGCAGTTTGCCGTGAATCGTATTTACTTCCTGCCTTGCAATATACGAAAAGAATTAATGTTTATGTTATCCAGTCATTTAAATGGCACTGACAAGAACAACACTCGCGGTCCAGTATTCACGTCACTCGTTTTGTCCAGAGACGGATCACTTATTTTTGAGGAGGAACATGCAGATATTAATCTGGTCGCAGCGGTTAAATATAGCGCGGTAGTAAATGAGCCGGCACGGTCGGGTGCGGGAGTGAAGCGCGCGGTAGGCGCGTGCGCCCGCGCCGCTTGCCGCCTACTGCCGTCTGCGCCGTCCGCCGCCATGTATTTTGGTCGCGACCCCAATAACGGGCGCCTCGCCTACAATTTGTCTTGGGCAAATCGTCAAAACAACACTGATCTCACTTCCGACACCTCTGCGATTATTATTTACCGCAACTCTACGCGCTGTTCACCCTTACCCCGATCGTTTTGCATCATAGTGATACTTAATTGCAGCGAAACCCGATCGATGATTGACTCGTACCATTTCCGGTGTGAAAGTGCTAGACATTAAAAGTTTATGTACGAATTTGGATTAGGAACACATCGTATATTTCGCAATGGCATTAGGTGAAACACACATGCTGCTCAACACCACCAGCGACAAATTTACTTGTTACTCTATGCTTTGCCGCTGTTGCGTCAAACGGTGTGTGTATTTTGCACCTCAGAGTAATCTTACAACAACTCGCATAAGCCAGGGAAAATTTATCGATTTACCAGATACGAATGATCATCACATAAAACAGGACGAAATTAGACAGGAGCAATTAGTTGTTCATGCTGTTCGATATACATCTGGACAATAAACGGTAATATTCAAGGCATATTTTGTCTGCTCAAGTAAATCGTAACATCCGTAAATCTTTTAACAACGAAAACGTCGAAACAAACTTTTCGCTTTGGCTAAAAACATAATGTTCGCTTTAGCATGAAATGTTTATGTGGTCCTAATCCAAAAAGTGGATGTTTACCCTTTCTTACTGCAGAGGAATGTTTTATCTAAAGTCGGTATAGTCGATACCAAAATAGACCTAAGTAACACTTCAATATAAAAAAAAATAACCCTATCCCACTAAAAATTATTTGATATTCGTTGAACACACATTCGCCTGAAATTATTTAAAAGTGCATCTGAAATTTATTAAGATTTTAGTTTTTATCAAAATGTTTTAAATGTTCTTAAACACTGAACACTTAGATCATTTCGACGCTGATTGTATATCCAATGTATGTAATATCCAATTTTAATAATTACGTATCACAAACACATAAATAAATCCTACTTATATTATACCTAAGCATATTTTCACACCGGTCATTCAACCGCAAACGAAAGTGATTTTTAGAAAAGAAAATTATCAGAGCGACTGTTAACGAATCTTTACAAAATAAATAGAAAGAAATCTTGGAGTATTTTAAATGTGTTTAAATTTTAATTGAACGCGCTAATCTTGTTCGGATATTTCTACACTATTAACGTTGGACGATCACCAAAATGTTCTGATCCACCGTTTTCACTAAACATTGGCTCGTACATCGAAAACGTTTTAGAGATTATATTGAAATTATTTTATTGCTTTGCACAGAGATTTACTGGTAGAGTTCTACCGATAACCCTGAATATATACCAGCGCCTATTTCTACCGCAAAGCAACGCATGGTGTTTCGGATTGAACACAACATAAGATATAATTAAAGACACCTCCTTACGCAAACGTATAAAGGCAACGATAACAATTTCCTGTTAGTTGGACAGTCTAACAGCTTTCCGATGTAAATAACTCAAATAAACAGCAACGAAAACTGTAATAGTCTTTTAAAATGCACGTTATTTGTAGAACACGAAATTTTTTTCTCAAAAATAAGTGACCTTAAAAGAATACTGAAATGCTGTTTTGTTAAATGTGTTTCGAAAAAAGACGTAGATGTTTTATGTAACGTAGATGTTTGCGTTTCTGTAGCAAAAGCAATTTTTTGGCAATAATTATACTATTTTAGAATCGGAGGGCTTAATTAATTGTCATCCAGAAGCAGTTACGGCTAACCTAGTTTACGCTATGGTGCAGACAAGACAGTTGCTGATTATCTTGAGCAAATTATGATATTGATAACTTTATATCAACACAGTAATCAATGTTTTCCAAAATATATAATGCAGAATAAACATGAATTGTATTATTAATGGTTTATTTATGTTACATAAATAAATCTTTTTTACTTTTCTTTAATTCAAATAGGAAAAGGCGCAAATCAGTATACATACACACAACACAACATTATTTACAGAAAAAAGAACGTAAAATCCTAAACATTATTTAACATAAGGTAAATAAGACACAGGCACAATATGTATATGCATTCGTATTTCATTTCTTATCAATTCATTGTATAGCTTCCCGACTAGCTGACAAAAAATAGGCACAGATATTGCAGCGAATGACGTCTATGCAATCGATGTCGGATTAAAGAACTCAAGAAGATTATGTACATTATCCTTAAAAATAAAAAGTACCCAGAATGTCGTCTGAATGCTCGTTTAGAGCATCTTCCTAAAGACTAAGATGAATAAGGGAGGCGAAAGAAAGATTTATTACCACCTTACCTATTTCTGCCGCCAAGCGGCAATGTGAGCATTACTGCGTTCCGGTTTCGACGGGTAAGGGTGCTGGTGAAATTACAGGCACATGTGACATGCCGACTTATGTCTCAAGGTGACGGGCGCAGTGGCAATGCCCCTCAGATCTTTGTGGTTTAAGCCCTGATTGTCACTGCAACTGTTATTTACGGGCGTGTCGCTTACTACCAGACCCACAACTTGTTCGTCCCATCCCGTCACTTGATATAAGTAAAACGTCTGTTGAGATAAAAATGGCTAACAATCGTTTTCGGTAGAGTATAAATAAAATTGGTAGTCGTATTACGTCACCAAGATTTTCAGATCTTTCAGTATTTCGTTCAGTTATTTCCATATTATCGGGAGCTTTCAGCACGATATTATTATTTTATTTGCACAAAGTCTTTTGGTACCTTAGTAAATCAATCAGTAATATTAATATGTTTAAAAAATGCACGTACGTATGTATGGGTTCTATGTCCACCAAGCAAATCTACTGTGTCATTTAAATCGTTCGTCAAACAACAAAGACTTGTTTAATGTCGTAAAGAAATGTTTGTGATGCGCATCCCGTCTCTATCTCGTGAATTCCGCCAAGGCCGCCATTAGCACGTGCTTGGCACTCACACGCTATTCACTATAGTTAGTTTGAAAACCGTTTGACAGCGTTTTGGCTTCCACCAGGGCGTTACAAGTCAATTTCAATTATAAATTAGTGTAGTGTAGGTGTTGGAGAAGGAAGATCCTTAGGTATTAGGTAGTGTTCAGTAAGTAATTGGCTGAGCCGGGGCAATGCAAAGGCGTTGGCATTCTATTACAACACTTATGCTGAGATCATGGACAGTAATTTTAAATATAAATTCATTGTCTGCAAAGGGATAAATATAGTTATGAAAAGAAATAAACATAAAGTTTCATAAAAACTAGCTGTTCTTGATAGTCATCTTTACAAATACACAATGTATATAGTCACGCTTCTATAATATATATAAGATTCCGGTTGTATTCCACATTTGCCATTCACGAGATTTAAAACTATAGTGAAACAAGAACTTGATGAACATTACTACGTTCCTGTTTCGAAGGGTAAGGGTGCTTGTGAAATTACAGGCACATGGAACTTGTCAACTTATGTCTCAGGGCGTCAGGCGCAGTGTACTTTAGTATACTAAAGATTATTACACAGCTTCTGCTTACTTGGAAGACAAAAATCCGTAATAGTGACCCGTTTAATTCTTGCAGGTAGTCTCGATCTATGTTTCAAATAAATATTGTAAATGATAAACTTGTGCATTTGTATATTTACAAAGAGCAAGCCTTAGAGTTGCTTGCTCAGTCTTCTCAAGGTAACAAGTAGCAGTAGAGTTTTATTTAAACTATTTGATGGGACGAACAAGTTGTGTGCCTGGGGGACACGCCTGTTGCAGTGCCACTCAGAGCTTTAAATCACAAAGATCTGAGGGGCTCTGCCACTGCGCCTCACGCCCTGAAACATAAGTTGACAAGTCTCATGTGCCTGTAATTTCACAAGCACCCTTACCCTTCGAAACAGGAACGTAGTAATGTTCATATCACTGCTTGGCGGCAGAAATAGATAATGTGGCAGTACTTGCCTAGACGAACTCTTCTGCTGCTAAAATATACTTGATACGGTCTCTCCTTACATCTTTCTTTCGCCTCCTTTATCTATCTTAGTCTTTAAGAA
Organism: Hyposmocoma kahamanoa; assembly: GCF_003589595.1. Taxonomy (NCBI): domain Eukaryota; kingdom Metazoa; phylum Arthropoda; class Insecta; order Lepidoptera; family Cosmopterigidae; genus Hyposmocoma; species Hyposmocoma kahamanoa. The sequence continues at coordinate 5,439,250 of NW_020656077.1, forward strand.
GATGCTCGTTTATTCTGGGTATTTTTTATTTTTAAGGATAATGCGCATAATACTGTTGAGTTCTTTACTCCGACATCGATTGCATAGACGTCATACGCTGCAATATAGGCGGCCGAACTAAATCAGGAAGGAGGCTAAGAAAGCTAAACGAAGAATACAAAGCAGTGAAATATTTTATTATACAGAGTGTCATTACATAAACCAGACCAACACCCTGAATCCAACAGACCCTACAGCCTTGAACTTGACGGCCAAGAAATAAAAAAATGCCACATTTTGGTCTCTTCCCTCCTTTCCTTCTATCCCATTCAGAAAACTAAAATATACTGGTTGATAATGATCAATATGATTTTAATCAATATGGCGAGCGCAATTTGCTTACATAAGATAATAATAAAGATTATTTGATTGTTAGTATAATATAATAACGTATATTATGTAAGATAGGAATTCCATATTATTATGGCCAAAAACACAGAGAGCATGATGCTTTGACTCTGGCTGTTTTCATATCAAACCGCATTGAGTTGAATTTAATTCCCTTATCCCTGAACAAATTTACATGTTTATATTTGAAATATATTTGGCGTACATGCTGTTATTATGAGAAGTATTTTTTGTCCAAGCAGTAACGTGAGTGAGATTACTGCGTTCCAGTTTTGAAGGGTAAGGGTGCTGGTGAAATTACAGGCGCATGAGATTTGTCAACTTATGTTTCAGAGTGACGGACTCAGTTGCAGTGCCCTTCAGATCTTTGTAATTCAAACATTGACTTACAAATAAATGGACGACGGGTCTAATACAAAAACCACGAAAAAAATGTACCAAGTCAACCTATTCGAAATTTAAATTGTAATGTCATCGCAGTATCGCGCTGTCAGTCGAACAAATGAAGACTAAAGCGGAGTGTCGCGCTCTGTATACGATTTTAGCGCCTTACAAGTGCGGACACTTTTTAGCGCGGACCCGACGTCCATATAATTGTAAGTTAATGTTGACTTACAAATAAATGAACGACGGGTCTAATACAAAAACCACGAAACAAATGTCCCAAGTCAACCTATTTAAACATAGTGACATGTAAAGGAATATGAAAAAGCTAAAACGTTGAATTTGTAATGTCATCGCAGTACGGTCTAATTTTGCTTGCTTCGCTGTCAGTCGAACAAACAAAGACTAAAGCGTGAATGACGCTCTGTATACGATTTTAACGCCCTATAAGTGCGGACACTTTTTAGCGCGGACCCGACGTCCATATAATTGTAAGTCAATGAATTCAAAGCTCTGAATGGCACTTGCACAGGCGTAGTATCGCTTACCACCAGGCACAAGTCTTGGTTGCAAAACATGTTTTGCAATAAACGATATTATTATTATTAACATTTATTGTCATATCGTCGCCTTACTTTCTCAAATTCGTATCTTATAACACAGTCACTGAAATGCAAAAAATGGATTGTATATATTCGTTCATGTTGACACACTAGCTGCTTTTACCTTTTCTTAAAGTAATGCGTTCAAATTAACACCCTTGATAAGAAATTTAAAATAAATATAAAGTCACATCCTGAATAATCCTTTATAAGATACGGGTTTGAGAAAGGACAGTAAGGATATGATTTGTAGTTGAACCAACAATATTTAATAAATTAACTAGCCAATTGATTATTTCTTGTCACATTAGCTTTATGGCGAATATCCATGTCTTGTTCAAATATGTGACCTTGCAAAATTTAAACACGTATTTTGAAGCCAAAGTTAACATATTAATATAACATATAACTGATTTGGCCGAAACGATAAGGCCGAACGGCTACCATGAAGGACTGCAACGCAAAGGTCCCAGGTTCGATTGCCGGGCCGGAAGAAATGTTTGCATGGCCTACATTTATTTCTCTCGTGAGTTTGGGTGTAACTTGTGGTTGCCTATATGTGTGTGTCCATGGCACCCGCGACACAGGGTCTCCCTGAGGCGGGGCTATGTCGAGAGTGTGCGTTATTATTATTATTTAAAGTAGCATAATGTGATTTACAAGTATCTGTTTCTCTTATATTTAACGTATTATATCCTTATGTATTTCTTTTGCAAAATAAAGTGTCCAAAAAGCTCCCAAGGCAATTTAAACTACTAACGAATTTTAGAAGCCCTGCTGATAGCTCTAGAGGTTTTTGATTTCTGTCAGTGCTGGACGGAACGTAAACTTCATCAGTCGAGATCTTTCAAACTCTTTCCAAACTCTATTTTAATATACCTACCTCTTAACATACAGTTATCACAGAGACATCATTGAATACTGTGTATTTTTCTAGGTTTGCTTTTTTGGTTTCATATAGTTCCACTTTCCGTGCTCCACTTACTGAAGGCATACATTGGAGGGTTTTTTTATGATACAAAGTGACGGGACTAACAAGCGTGCGCCTGGTGGTAAGCGACACGCCTGTCCATAACAGTTGCAGTGCCACCCAGAGCTTTAAATTGCAACTGCAATTGCGCCCGACACTCTGAGACATAAGTTGACAAGGCCCTTGTGCCTGTAATTTCACACATTAATGCTCACAGTACTGCTTGGGGCAGGAATAGGTAAGGGTCCATCCTTTTCCAAGAAGCCGGTTAGCAAATGGCCCCAGTTTCTTCGACATCCTACTAAAATTACCCCAAACGTAACTCATCACAGTCTCGCTTGCCCAGATTCGCGTTGAAGTTCCCCAGGACAACGGTAAATTGGATTTTGGTATAGAGATACATAGTCGCTACCTCATCATTGGTGATCCAGGATTAGGAGCGTAAATCTGTAAGTCCTTAAGCAAATACCGTATGATTATTCTGAGAATAAGGACCATACAATCGTACTCAATTGGCCCACTGTCGTTACCACGACCGCCACCAGAAATAGGTCCGCCTAGATACCGCCTTTGTCAATGACAGAATTCATCAAAATTGGTTCTGCGGTTTAGGCGTGAAAACTCTATTAGAGTTACTTTCGCATTTCATGTGTACTTAAGGTACTGCAGCCTTCATGGTAGTTTCAAGTATTCGGTTTCAAAATGCTGGAATAATATTCCACCACCCATACGTGATGAGTTTTAAAAACACAAATTTAAAGCACTTTACCAGCAACACCATCACATTACAAAAATATGTCTTGTTTCATTGACTTACAATTATATGGACGTCGGGTCCGCGCTAAAAAGTGTCCG
>NW_020656077.1:5442457-5444680 GCF_003589595.1 Hyposmocoma kahamanoa
TACAATTTAAATTCAACGTTTTAGCTTTTTCATATTCCTTTACATGTCACTACGTTTAAATAGGTTGACTTGGGACATTTTTTTCGTGGTTTTTGTATTAGACCCGTCGTCCATTTATTTTGTAAGTCAATGACGGCACACCTAATTTTGTGGGGAAACGCTACGTATTTAGCCATATAATATGACCGGCGAGGCCTTAACGAACGTCTGTTGCCACTTGGTTTTTGTGATTTTTGATTGCATGTTACTTTTATGTACTTAGAAGGAAAAAACAGACTTCGAATAAAAAAAAAATGTAATTTAAAACTAATTCAAAGGTTACGTACTAAGCAAGAAATATTTAATGTGAAATGTTAATCTAAAATCAACAGACGTATGTCAGTTTTAGGTAAATATCGATTGAACATTTATGTAAATACTCTGCCGGACATTGTAACAGGCGCGACCCAAACGTATTATATTTATTCCCTTTAAGCAACGCCTGGTTGAAATGCCCTACACTGAAAAAAATTTTAATATAGGGTCTAATAATTAAATATCCCGAAAAAAATTATATACATATATAAATGAAACCCAAAAACGATCCAATACTTAAGGCAATGTAATTTTTTTGACCATTTCTTTAAATTCTATTGAACGGTGTTCCTTTATAAATATATTACGTTACTTAAAGGAATTAATCCTCATAATTTGTTTATTCGATAAACATCATAAGAGTACGTGTTTTTTTTTGCATTTTTCGATTCCTAGATAAGGTTTGAATACTGTGTTACTTACTTTTAAAAATAAAGTAATGACTACATGAAGCAAAATACGTATTTACAAAATATACGAGATACTTTCCGGCCGTGTCCCATGCTATTGCACGCCGACGTGTATTTATAGTAAATTATTGCAGAGGCCGGGAAGTCAGGGATTGCTGGACGATTATGAGTTACAAGGACGAACGTCAGCGAGGCCTTGTATTAATACGAGTCAAGCAATCGCCGTTCCCGCCGAGGCATATATAGTATTTTTCTCAATCAATGTGTAAAAAATTATTTCCATAATAAAAGACTAAAGAAAAGAAGATGTATAACAGAAAAAATAAAAAAAATATTAATTAATGTTAAAAGAAATCAACAAGCAACAAGTGCATAAAACGCGTCATTATTCCCGACACGAGAATATCCACCGGAGCCGCGGGCGAGGGTAAAATGGGTTTTATGAACGAGTTATACACTCTGCTTTTCACTTCGATTGCGAGGTAATTAAACAGCAATATTACAAATAAACGATTATTTATATCGAGTTCTTAGGTTTTCGCGATTGTTACACATAGGAAATTAAACTATTTTTCCGGATTTTTTACCTTCCCTTTATAGGTCCCATCAACCGTGACCATGGGACCAGTAAAGGGCCCGAAACGTCGGTTTGTTTGAAAAAACAAATATACGCGATTTAAATCCGGAAAAATAACATTTATTTAATTAAAATTGAATGTAAAATCACAACAATTAGATATAGTTAATGTGATAGTTTTTTTATTTTATGCACTAGAGTATGAAGTCCTATTTCATGCAGCCTACTCCCAGCATAAATACGAACTTACAAAAAATACAAAAAAGACGAAAAAACAAAAGAATACCATGATAGTTTATTTTAAATGTAACCCCGTTTTTTTTTTAAATTAAGCGTTACAAGTAGATATTCTTGCAACTGGGCAGTTGGCTGTATGACTTTTTCTTTTGCATTTTTACATAGTTATGTTATAATTGATTGATTTCAAATTTAGAAAAGTAGAAACGACAAACTTTCCGCGTTCGTTATTTGAAAGTACTGCAAACATTTCCTAGCATGTTTGAGAAAATAACAGTTAGAAAGTAAATGCACAAAACCTAGTCGAGATCGAGCGGAACAAAGGTAAAAAAGCGGCGAGGGCCGCGTGTCTTGTCACTGTCGACCTCTGCCACTTCACACACGACAGGATAAAAAACATGAGTCTTTTACACCTGTAGTTTACGTCATAAATGTCTTGTACATCTGTACGGTTCCCTCAAGGAGCGGTCCTTGAACCGTAATGTACATAGTGCAGCCAGCCTGAGCTAAGATTAGATCCAGACGCGAACTCTTTGCAAAGTGTACGGTTTTCATACACTTGTAAGTTCTTCGTTAAATATTCGCGCGGTTTGCAACATCAAATACGTCATTCACGAAGACGCCCCCTATTGGCGGGCGTAAGCA
>NW_020656077.1:5454680-5482964 GCF_003589595.1 Hyposmocoma kahamanoa
GCAGATGTATGGATCCTTACCATTTTGTTACATTCATTCCCATACACAAAGAGTGAGGCAAAACATTTGCCTTGTCATCTGCAGTATGGATAGGCGACAAAAGTTAGATAGTGATTTTATATTTAAAGATGTTTTGTTTAAAAAAATAATTTGTCAAATTCAGGCGTCGCCATTTTCACTACGCATACACAATATGGAAGCATGTGCGTGCGTACGGTCGGAGCACCTGATCGAATTAATAAAAATTTGATTACTATACAAAATACGTAATTTTATTTTTTCCTTTGAACAGCTATTTGTATAACGGTTTTTGTAAAAACAAACACCGATATACAAATTCGTTTTAGGGTCGCGCCGCCGAAACGCCGCCGCCGCCGACACTTTTTTTTCGGCGCGCCGCCGCCGCCGGTTGGTCTATTTCGGCGCTCATGTCTAGTTGGGAGTCAAATTTTTGCACATTTCCGACAAAACTTTAGTATTTTCTACATAAATATTAATGTGGTATGTAAGCCTATTTTTTCTTTTTTACACTTTTCATACAAAAATATTTTTTAGTTTAACTTTTAATTAAATTATATATTGCCATATTTGTATATTATCGGCAATTAAATCCCAAGAATGATCATACTACAATACGAACTAAGCTAGCGCTCGGGTGTCCTGGAAGGAGCAGTTCTGGGGCCATATTCTATCAAACGGGCTTTTGGTTCTTTTTACAATGTTTACCATTATAAAGAATTACAATGAATTCTAATACTACACCACTAAATACAAAGTGAAACACATTGCAGCGGTCCAGAAGGTCAACATTTTAATAGAGTAATAAACGCACAAAACACGTTCAAAGTTTACTTTTCAAGTTTTACGACTAATATTATTTCGGTCATTCTCGGGCAAGTGCACTATACCTAATTTCGGTGGCAATTTTTATTACTTAAGTATTCGATTTTTTATCCAGTATAGTATCGTGAAATATTATTTAATAATTAAATCATAAAAACTTCCACGGAAATTAGGTACTGAACATTAGTCCGAGAATAACCGATTTAAATTCATGCATTATAGCAGAAGTAGTCGCATAGTAAAGGGAAAAGATATAATTTAAGGAACTCGTAAAAGGAAAGAGAGATCACTAACTCTGGGCGGTTTTATTAGTCTGAAACCGTGACAGACCCCGGTATCATTTAATAATGATGTTTAGTCAGAAATTACATTATTTCAGGTCATACCTTGGAAGTCAATTTTAGCCCGGTGTACCTAAAAACACAGCCATTATGTTAAAAACAAACCACATATATCATGAGAGCATTAGGCAGACTTCCAACTCGTAACCATTACCCCATTTAAAGCGTTATCGACACGAACGACTCGTCTCATAATCATAAACTATTTTTTGCATAAACTGTTATATAAATAGATTAGCTCTGCGTTCATTCTAAGTTTCTTTAGGGTCAACAAATGGTGAAATTACAAGCGCATGGGACTTGTCAACTGTCTTATGGCGATTGCATACTACGTCCTATCCTTATGAGTTTCAAATCCGAGAAATGACGGTCCGAAATGTTACAAGGATCATTTTATCTGCAGGTATACAAGGGACATTCGTGTTTTCTCGTATTCGACCCGGACGTAGTGCACAAGCGACGTCATAACAGAACGTTATAAGTTTTTACAATAAGATTCCGGAGAATACGTTAAGATTATCATTTCCTAAGTTTAAAACTTACAATAGAAGTATTTTGCAACACAACAAGGGAACGTTACAGTAGAGAAACATATTATTATGTAAGCTTTGATTAATGTATTGTGGGAGATTGGAGCCCAAACTAAGCAGAAATTGTGATATGGGTCTCCAGACACCCAACCTCTAGGACAGCCATGTTAGTGGTATTAACGGTAAGAGTATTGAGGTAATATATAATTTATAACCTAAATAACAAGTGAAAGAAATTTTGAGTTTACCCGGGCGTATGTTTGCGTGAGTGTGTGTGTGTGCGTGCTTGTGAGTGTGTGAGGAATATGAGATGGTAATTGCCATTGACTTACAAATAAATGGACGACGGGTCTAATACAAAAACCACGAAAAAAATGTCCCAAGTCAACCTATTTAAACGCAGTGACATGTGAAGGAATATGAAAAAGCTAAAACGTTGAATTTAAATTGTAATGTCATCGCAGTACTGTCTAATTTTGCTTGCTTCGCTGTCAGTCGAACAAACGAAGACTAAAGCGTGAATGACGCTCTGTGGACGATTTTAACGCCCTATAAGTTCGGACACTTTTTAGCGCGGACCCGACGTCCATATAATTGTAAGTCAATGGTAATTGCACAGTTTTTTATTTGACGACTTTTAGCAGATTTTCAGTCTCATCATGCTGTGCTCTCGACCCTGTGGGAGATAGATGGAGATAGAGATATATTTATTTGTAAGTATACACTGTAAATACAGTTTACTTAAGATCACGCTTAAAGTTCAGCGTGTTGCGCCAGTAACTGGCATACAAATATAAATATTATACATTGTTTGCATTTATTTTTGATGTCATATTACATCACATAATTAAGATCATATCGTATTACATTATATATTTTTAATAGATTAATATAATTAAAGGAAAATTATGATTTAATAAAACACACATGTGAAAGTAATAATATGTACAATATATCGACTCGTCCGAAGAACAAAGTCCGACGTGATTATACAGCAAAAAGGTGATAAATACATACATAATTTCATCAAACTAAGGCCAGTGTAAAGGTGTTTTGAGAATTTTTAATATAAAATCAAAAATATAAAAAGAAAAAATAAATATAAATTCGAACAACGGTCGATATGACATCCATTGCGAAGAAGAACGAAGGAAATGTACTATGTCCTGAGAAGAAGTAGTCTCGCACATAGATCTTTGTTCTACGGATGAGTCGATATAATATACACAATATACAATATATAATATGTAATATGTACAGGGTCGCAGGCTTATAAATTTAAATGTCAAAAACTCATTTACATTAAAAAAAACAATTTGTAACAAGCGGTATTTTCTTAAATCTAGACGTGGGTAACATTTTTATATCGTCATTTATATAATGTTGCGCACATGTTATAGCAATTCCTATGAAAACATGTAGTTCTTTTTTATAATATTAAGTGATGAGACGAACAAGTCGTGCGTCTGATAGTAAGTTACACGCCTATCCGTTGCAGTGCCACTCAGAGCTTTAAATCGCAATGATCTGAGGGGCACTGCCACTGCGCTCGTTACCCTGAGACATAAGTTGACAAGTCTCATGTACCTATAATTTCACCAGCATCCTTACCCTTCAAAACCGGAACACAGTAATGCTGAGATTACTGCTTGGTGGCAGAAATAGGTAAGGTGGCAGTGCTTCCCTGAACGAACTCTTTCTCAAAGAGCTCTACTACTATCAAAACTCTAGGTCTCTTTGGAAAGGATTTAGTCTACCTCGCTGGCCCTATGCGGACTGTCTACTCCACATGGCCTAGAAGAATTTGAAAGACTGTTTGCCTAGGTAGGTGTCAGTAAAGGTAACAGAGGTCCACCAGGGCACAGGCCTCCGCTCATAATGACAGGCTTCAGCTGTAGTTCCCACACGGACCCGATGCGGATTAAGACCTTCACTCATATCATTCAATTAGCTGCCTCCGTGGCCGAACGGTCACCATGCCGTCCTGCCGGGCCGGTAGAAATATTTGTATGGCCTACATTTATTTCCCGCGAGTTTGAGTGTAATTTGTGGTCGTCTATGAGTGTGTCCATGGCGACACAGGGTCTCCCTAGTGCGGGACTATGTTGAGTGTGTGCGTTATTAGTATAAAAAAAAAACATCCTTCACCGATGCTCAAATCTCAAGCGACACTGTAACAGCAGTTTAGAAGGGTAAGGGTGAAATCACAGGCACATGAGACTTGTGAACTTATGTCTCGGGGTGACGGGCGCAGTGGCATTGCCCCTCAGATCTTTGCGATTTAAAGCTCTGAGTGCCACTGAAACTGTTATGGACAGGCGTGTGACTTACCATCAGGCGCACGAGTTGTTCATCCCATCACTTGCTATTATAATATAAACTCATGTTAAATTTCAAATTCAATTTCGCACATTAATTCCGAAAATGAAAAATCAAATAATTTTTATTTCATAGGTAAGCAAATTACACTAGAAACCGTCATACAGCTTAAACTCTACTGCTCATTCCTAAGGCAGATTCCCTTGAGAAGAATGACCAAGAAACTCTAGGGGTTGCTCTTTGTAAATATACATTTGAATACATTTACCATTTGAGACTACCTGCAACAGCTAAACGGGTCACTACCGTGGATTTTTGTCATCCAAGCACGCAGAAGATATATAAACAAAAATTTTATGCTAATGGTATATAATATTCATCTGTACAAAATTTTATCCAAAAAATTAATAGACTGTCTGCGAAACCCAAGGGCCGGCAGCTACCTAACCCAACGCATTAGCATAGCAATACAAAGGGGGAACGCATCTTAGGCACCTTACCGCGGGGACCCATTTTTAGTCATATAATAGTAGTTAAGTTAAGTTATTATCTTAATTAATAAAACCTTTAGTATAAAGTTTTGATTTCACACATATAAATCGGAATCTTATTGTTATTTGCACCTGAAATGAATTAAAGACTTTTTGAAAACGACCGTCAAGAACAGCTGGTTTCTTTTTATTCCTCGTGCTAAAGTTAATGTACTCCACATTATACAAACCGGCACATCAATTATGGTCTCAAACTGATGAATTCCTTGTATCGTACTACGAGTAGCAGAGCAACGGAATTCTCTCCAGGGCACTACGCAGAGTACAGAGACTACAGACAATTCAGAAAAGTTAATTTGCCAAATTGGTCCAACCGTGAATCGAACCCTGAACCCGAGACTTCCTCATCTAACGCCCTTAATGAAAACTGTTAAGCCACCGATTTCGTCAACATATAAAATGTAATTAATGCTGGAAACTTCTAATACATTTATTTCGTAATATTAACGGCCAATGGTTGCAATCCAACTATATTTTTAGACAAATACTCGCATAAAATTTTATCCATTTGGAGTTCGAAGTTTTTCGAATTTTTAGTTTAATGCATACCTTTCATAAAAATATAGCTCACGAGTTTGCAAAACGGTTCATGCCAGGGTATAGAACTTCTCTTGTTACCAGTAAGACCACGTCAGGGTATTGCAGAGTAATTAAGAAGAACGTCCATATATCTACTTTTTTTACTGTCTATTACGTTCTTTTGACGTGTAGGCAAGACAAAGTTGAGTCATATGGGACGTTTTCGGGTTAATTTTCTCTACCTAATTTCGGTGACAATGTTCATTATTGAAATATATCATCGTCATCATTAGCAACCCATTTTTACATCTCACTACTGTGCACGGATCTCTCTCAAGCGATGGTTTGGGCCAATACGGGTTGGTGACTTCGCACGTTTTCCAAGGGTTGTGAACCTTCTTTGACGAGCAGGTTTCACCACGATAAGCTCATGGTGTGTATGGTAAATATATCGTGGAGATCAATATATCATGAAGTCTTATTTAATATGCCAATGTAGTACTTAGCCCGAAACATTGTTTAATATTTCACGATATTGTAGGAAAACTAACTTAAACATCACCTAAATATTGGTTTAGGTAGTTTCTCCGTGTGCACTCACTGAATAGGCGATGTAGAAGTTATGTTTGTATAGCCTAAATATAAAACGTTAGAAAATTTAAGAATTTAAATTTTAAAATTTAAATTACGAAATTTTGGCTAGATTGCCTCTATATTTGTTGTGGACAAGCATGCATGGAGACAATCGATTTAGACATCAATAAACTATGTACTTGTAATTTCAATTACAATTTTGACTTTTATTTAATTTTATTTCAGTTTTTTTTTTCATTTTATTTTATCTTATTTAATTTTGATAACTTTTTAATTGTACTTATATTATTTTGATCTTAACTGTAGGTATTCAATTTCTGTGTAATTTATTTTGGTATGGGTCACTGTCGCCCGAAATAAATGATTTTTATTTTTTGTTTTTATTTATTTAAATAACCTGAGACGTAAATAAAGTAGACGTGTAAAGAAAGTTCCAATCGTCGGAGCGAACATTAATTACAATAATGGCCTGATTAAGCCTAACCGTCAGCCTGCTCAAGATAAATGTTAATCACACCTCGCGTTCAGTGTCTCTTATGAGACAACATGGTAGCTCAGTAGCTATCTATGTTCTCAAAGCTCTTTGACTTTATATAAGCCTTTGTAAAACACGTCTAGGTGTTGTACTCACAGCGGTGTGTAATTTGCTACGCAATGGATTCCCAGTAAAATCAACCTTGTTGAATAAGGGAAATAATATGAAATACAAAATATACTCAGCACCTGTCCCGCCAAACCACATGTCTACTTGTTTACTGCATTCAAAAGATTCTGTGGCAGACGTTAGAGGGTATAGCCCAACTTAAGCACAGTCGTAACTTGTGCAAAATAATGCTGCACCACGGTGGTGTTTATTCTTAGATGAAATTTTCTGTGACTCCTTTTACACGATAGAACAAAAGTTTGTTAATTCAACACCAATGTAACGTTAATAATTCTAATATTATGAATAGGGTAGAAAGCGACGAATTTTAATACAAATAGTGGTTTAGTAATGAAAATCCTGGATGACTCACAAGGTATCTCAAACATTACACGGATAAGGGCCCTTGCACACGGCGTATCTTATACGAGCCGCAGACGCGCTGTGGTGAATCGATTCAAACGCGTGCAAACATCACATTGCAAGCAAGAAGCTTATATACTCCATTGGAATTTACAATTAAAATTTCATGTAATATACAAAACCAAAATGAAAACTATCTATTATCAAAATGCGCGATACAGACGCGAGTTAAGCTCTTTCGGAGAGCTTTCATAAAAAAAATATAATTTTTAATAAGTGAAAAGTTTATTTTAAATCACAATTTCAATTCAAAATTCAATTCAAATTCAAATTCATTTATTCGCTTTGAATAGGGTACGGTACATTACAAATGTTGATGGTAAAATTTAATTAGAACTTAATCCTTTTCAGCCTCAAACAAAAGCATACAAAATAATAATAAACAATTAAACAATGCATTACCAAATTAAATTAATTAATACAGGATAAGTCATAATGGTGGATGTCATAATTTAATTAGATTAGATAAATAAATAATTGTAAAGAAATTTATGCACCAATCAATTAAGTAGTTTTTATATATCATAAAATCGTCAATTGAGTAGAACAAATGATGCAAAAGCCATTTACGCAATTCTTTTTTATACTAATTAAAGGAAGAGGCTTAAAGCGATCTGGTATATGATTAAAAACGTTTCCACACATAGCGTAAGAATTACTTTGGAAGCGTTTATTCTTTGGTATTGTGTCTAGTACTATTTTATTTGGGTTCCTAAGGCTTCTAGCAGATATGACCTTCGCTATTAAAATTTCTACATTGCAGATGGCCCGTATGCACCTCTTCAATATACGTTGGTACTGTAGCCTTGAGCGTAGCGAGGGATGCGTAGCGAGAGGTACTTTATAAATTAAACTGGGATTAACTTCATAACTTGATATTTATTGTACTTTTTTACATATTTATTTCTTGAGGTTACAATTAGATCTATCAAGATATTCTTCTTTTCTAACCTATTATTTCAAAACACATTCTAAATACAAAACTATATTCACTCAGCCAGTAGTTCTACTCATAGAGTAGAGCCTAGAGACTACATCCCTCTTCCTCACAGAGATGTAGTCTAGTCTTAAATCTAGTTAAATACTAATTGTCAGGATGCATCAATGCTCCGGCGCAGAGCGCGTCATCGGACAGGAAATGCAACCTCTTGTCTGGACTCTATGCCGTCGAGGTGCGCAGGATTACTAAGAACTACTTACTATTTACATAACACGCGTGACGTGACTACAACACGTCTGCGGCGCGTAGACGCGCTTACGGCGTGTATACAGTACGCCGTGTACATAGGCACTAAAACAAATTAGCAACATCGATTATCCATTTGTCTTTCGAATGGAATTCTCTGTTTTGTTACATACTACTGTAAAGTTAAAGTAATATTCCAGTTGCTTATTCGTTATGTCAAAAATTACCGCCCATGCATTTCCTCTATGTACAGCGAGACCAACATAACACTCCGTAACAAAATTAACTCCGGGAGCTACCCAGAATATCTAGAATAGTACCAATTTAGAAAAGTTCGTTCTCGAAATTGCGCTATCCGGGTATCGAACCTCCTTAAGTAAATGTCCGGAGTGATTAACCGCTGGATGACCAAAGTCGTTAGCCGCGTTACTGTCGTATTTCAACAGCAAAAAGTCCTTACCTTATGACACCATTTCAAATCGTAAAACATCACGAAAAGTTATTAAAAACAGTATACGCAAAGTTGGGGCACTGAAAATTTCGTGAATCTCGTAAAAAAATTTAGAGCAACAGACGTGGCTGACCTTGCTCGTTTCTTACTTCGAAACTGATACACTCATATTTTTACAATGTTCGAGATACATACCGGTTTACTGTACGGACGTTTTATATTTTTATTGTTTTTAAAGTTAGGTGCAATTCGTTAAAGATTTACTAATATCATCTTTTTTTACACAATAATAACGCACACAATTATAACCCCGCACTAAGGAAACCCCGTATTGCCATGGATAACTACAAACATAGACAACTACAAATTACATCTGAACTCACGGGAGAAGCAAATGTAGGCTATACAAATATTTACATTATAGAACCCGAGACCTCTGCGTGACTGTCCGGAATGGTAACCGTTCGGCTACGTAGACAGTTTACAAAGAAAACAAAAGAACCACAAACATCAAATAAAAAAACATAAGGGAAATAACACCAGTTGTTCGGGTCTAAATCGTGGATATTCTTTTTTTTTTTTTCAAACAAGTTAACAGGTCAGCCTTTACAGTCATCACAGGTCCGGTGGTCACGGCTGACATGGGACTAGTAAAGGACCCAAAAGTTTGATTTGTTCGAAAAACAAATAAACGCGATTTACATCCGAAAAAGTAGTCTCATTCGCAAAAACCTAAGAACTCGATAAAAAACAATTTCCACTGTTTTTTGATATTACATTCTTTAACTCGCCGACGCTAATTAGCGTCATATCGTATATCTAAAAATTTTATAATACCAATATTTTTCTATGACAGTCTTTCGTATCTGTAAGAATCTATTAATACAAGTTAAAAGATTGTTTATCAAAGCTTCGTCTCAAGGATAAATTTCATGTGGACGTGTTAAACCTAGTGGTGACGAAACGAGCGTTCCAGTAATAGCGCTGTTTAAAAATAACTATTCGAAATGTTCGAATGCTTAATAGCCAGTTTAATCTTTTAAATATCTAGGACATTTGATAGTTGAGCACTTTGGTATCTCTTATGCGGTATTAAGAGAAGGTAGCTTTCTGTACCTATGCCATTATTTAATTCTTAATTTGTCATGGGAAAGGTTTGAAGAAAAAATAAAATACATCACGCCAGTGAAGGTTGAACTACTGACTTCTAGTTTTCCGAACATCGAACGTTGAAAGTTTGCGTTCCAACTTATTCTGGTCAAATTGACGGAGTAGTCGTAGAAATATAAATGCAGATCTTTAAAATAAACCCTATACGAGCGGTAGGAGACGCACATATGGTGCTAATATCAATCAACCTCAATGAAATGTCGCATTTGCTTCTTGTAAGAAAATAAACATGTATATCTAAACAGGGTGTATAACTTCAGTGTGCCAAGGCGATTATTCCATTAATATAAGAGATATCAAAAACCTTTAAACTGATATCGAAAGTACATTAATTAATGAGAAAAACGTTAAGCTTAAAAACGCTAAGTTAATGAAAAAAAAACATTTTTTTAAATAAAACTAGATATATCCAAATTTTAAAGTAAAACGCTCGCATATATTTAATATGACATTCATAGAGACCCTTTAGTTGACCTACTTTAAGAGGTAACAAAAATTTTGCAGATAACGAAACTGCTATAAATAAAGTAATAAAATTGTCTTTTAATTGAATAGCGTTTGATTTCTCCTATGTTTACAGAATAATCGCATGGGCTCACTTAACCTATTATGCCCTGTACGCATTTATTGTATACATCAAGATATTGTATACTATCTTCGAAACTAAGTCTGATTCGGACTGCTACGTGCTCGTTTGATACAAATCCAAAAGGAATATGTATCAACAACTTCATAGTAAAACACATAATAAATATTTGCCCTAAAATAAATTCTAGTGTAATGTTTATTATGCAGTTAATAATATACTTACATAAATATCCTTAATACTCTCGTATATTCATTCGTTTACAAAATACAGAGGTATTTTGAGAATTTGTATTACTAGCAAGTTTGTTATTATACATTAGCAAGTACACGCACCCACAGTTCACATTAGATTTTTAAACTGCTAATTTTAACGCTGTGTGAATGATATACAATTTTTAACCGACTTTAAAAAAAGGTGGAGGTTCTCAATTCGACTGTATGTATTTTTTTATGTATGTTACGCGATAACTCCGGTATTTGTGAACCGATTTCCATGAACCTTTTTTTTTAGTTGGAAAGAGGGTACCTCCATAGTGATCCCATTTCATTTTGAAGAAAATCATCCACCTCTAAGGGTGGCTGATCACGCATGAACATTCATTTTTATAAATAGCGCCTAAATTTTTCTTAAGGAGCAATTATTTTAATAGTTGGTTTTGCTATTCTCCAATTCAAGGCGTTTTTCTCTCTCAATATACTTTAAGTAGTGTGAGTCGATTTTTATTATCTCCTGTGTCAAGTCCTGTACAGTGGCGAATTAGGAGATATTGCAATAAAACTTGGCAAATAGATGTAATTCGACGTACGTTTGAGGTCGGTTTTTTTTAGTACTCTGTACTGAGATTATCTAACAAAGAATTTTGGCAGATTATATATTTTAATGATCTTTAAATGTAGACCACTGTTCCCATTTAACTGGTATTAACATGGATTTTTAATTAAGATTGTGGATTCTTAATTAATTGTATATATATCTTCTTCTAAACACAGCTAACAGGCCTAGATTAAAAATATTTATCCATACTTTTATCGATCCTATTTCTGATAAGTAAGTACCACCGCTGTCCCATAGATGGCATCATGATCAATTAAAAACGAACTAGCTTCTTTATCATAATTAATAATAAAAATGTTGTCTCGAACTTAGATGCAAATTCCGTTATCTTTTTTAATTTTTTAAAGAGGTTCCTACGTTATTGTAAATTAAATGTTAATCCTTGTAGAGATGTGATGACTTACCAAGAAATAATAACACAAAGGACACATAGCAGCCCTACAGTTTGTTTCTAATATTAAAGTATAGATATAATATAAATTCCACTTCGTTGGTAGACCCCAACAACTAACTTCCTTTTGAAAGTTGATAAGACTTAAAACTGTTCCTCAAATAGCGTACAAAGTAATAAACCAGTGTTATGTTCTACAATATAAACGACACACATGCTGTACTGTACAGGCAGATAATGTGTTATTGTGTTCATGTTGCAGTTTAGAATAATGGCAGAATGCCAGCGGCTTGAATGATATTCCAATAAGCAGCTCTAGTGACTGTCACCTTCACAAATGTTCATGAGCTTCCTACAAATTTGTGATCAATTCAATGTTTGTAGAAACTTCTTTAAATAATTTGATTTTCGTATATAAGACCCATAAAAAATACTCTTTTCAGAAAACAAACAGTGTGAAAAATAAATATCAAAATGTGGTTTTTATTATACAGGGCTATTTTGAAAATATTGAAAACGTAGATTTTATGGGGCGTGCTACCATCCCAAAACATGTGTTTGTTGTCGTGTCTTTGTAAAGACTTTTAGCCGTAGCGCCATCTATGAGAAACCTTAAGTTATTCGTCACCCAGTTAGATACCTTTGCAGCTACCAGCCCTGGATAGAGATGTCGCTATTCTTGTATTTAAACTTTTATTGAATTGATATTCAATTATTTTTATGTGAAATTACTCCACTAGTTTGTTGAAATTATTAATATAAAGATGGAACACTTGGAAAAATTCCTTCGATCTATCTGGTAATCGTAAAAAAGGAAGAGGCTCTCAATTGTCATTTTTTTTATTTGGAAAGAGGATACATCAGAAGGATGCCCCATTTAAATTTGAAGATAATATTCCACCTCTAAGGATGGCAAACTAGGGGATGAATGACTTTTGAGATCGGGTTCTTTGGTATTCTATACTGAGATTATAATCTTTGTTTTTACTGTTGTATTCATAATGTATGTTGTAATGTAGGACTGAATATTGTAAAAAGATTCCATGCAAGTTAAGCAAACCAAACAATCCCTCTACATAATCTAAAAATATAAACTAAATTATTAGCCAAGCAGTAATGATGGCATTACTGCGTCCCGGTTCTGAAGGCTAAGGGCGCTGGTGAAATCACAGGCATATGGGACTTGTCAACTTAGGTCTTAGCGTGGCGGGCGAAGTGGCCATGCCCCTCAGATCTTTACGATTTAAAGCTTTGAGTGGCACTGCAACTGTTATGGACAGACATGTCACTTACCACCAGGCGCACAATTTTTTCGTCTTGTCCATGCACCACTAGTGCACAATATGATACCGAACGAAATCAAAGATACAGCTTCGATTAAGCTACAAAGTTGGCTCCTAGTAAAGTAATTTTATGACAATTAAAAATTAAATTTTTCTTATTGTTACAAAGGAAACTACTGCACTTGTATATATATACCTGTAATCCCCACATGTTACTAATAACACTTTTGTTTGTGAAAGTCTGGTGTCCATACTAGGATTAATCAGTGTTATTAGAGCACCAAGCTCTCAACTTTCCACCTCTAGAGAAGAGTAAAGCATAAGACAAAAGGTAGGTGTAGTTAATTACTTCAGTAGATATTTTTATTTATATTTGCATTGAAAAGCTTCGTATTTCCTGAAATCAAATAATGTAATGATGTTAATTTTATAATTATTTTTTATTTCCACTTGTGACGTAGGTAGATATAGTCGTTACCAAAAAGCTTTTTCATTTCATTTCATAGTGAACTTACTGTTTAGTTCTAAGTTTTCGTGTAAGTGAAATGTGTTAATAAGAATAAAGTATCTGTGAACTTAATTCTGTCCTACGACTTTTGGTAACCTGCACAAAAATATTTTCAAACAAAAGTGGCAAATGTTTTTTCATCAATTTGCATCGTAAACAAACTGTAATAAAAAGAAATCGGTTGTTTTAAAAATAACCGCGTAGAAAAACTTAATGTCTTCGGTATGGAACGCCCACTTGTTTCATAATGTATACTTACTAGTAATTTTGATGAAGTTATTGTACACGCGAGACTGGCTTTCAGATATTAATAATACATTAATTCCTTGGCAGCACTGGAGCTGAATTAAATTTAGTTATTCCGAAACGATTACACCTGTCTGCTCTAATATTTCAAAAAGGCCCATTTGGTGATAATTAGCTCCACCTAATTTTTTGCTCAAGTATCGCGTAGGACGTGACTAGAGTATACAGAATTATTTGTAAAATACTAACAACCTACCAGAGTAATATTACTAACATCTTAAATAGGTAACAACTTTTGTTCCATGACTTTTTGCAGAACATAATAAATTTACCAAAAATAAACTATTAAATTTTGATTGTAAGTTGTTCAGCAACGCTTCCCGCGTGCATGTCATTCATAAAAATAATTTTGGTGGTGGGTGCTTTATTTTGCTACCTACCGCACAGAATTCTCATCATTTGGAACGACATGTTTAAAAATATTTTTATTTTTGTACGAAAGCAAAATCTGATAAATTATTAAAAGTTATGGAACGAAAGTTGTTGTTTTTGATGTTAGTTGTGTAGTCCTGGGAGGTTATTAGTATCTTACAAATGTATTTACAGCTTTACCCAACTGCCATTTGGAGCGAAAATAGCCAATATGCTGTTGACAGTATTATATCTGTGTAGACTGAATGATGCCTCCAGATGGAAATCCGAATTTAATGATATGACTTCAAAGACGACAAAAATCGTATAGCGTACACTTTTCAATCTTCCAGACATATTCAAGAAATACGAGTACCTTCGTAACAGCCAACACATACTCCAGCTTCTATTATAAATCGTACAATAACGTGTAATTTGCCGAAGCCCTTATGCGCTCGCCTGTTCGCTACTGTGTAGCAATTTTATTGCGAAGGCCGTTGCAACTATGACTCTTGTGAACCACGTAGATGCATAATTAAATATTATTTATTGTTTTCGAAATGTTTACGATTCACACAAGTTTTAATAGTGATACTGAATTGCTAATTCATTACTCTATTACAACAAGAGTAAGTAAGTAAGAGTGTATCTCGGCGAACATAATACATTATATTATGTTCGCCGAGATACACAAGAGCTTTTAAGCTACAATATAATACAAGAAATAAGAATAAAGAAAAATAATTTGCTTACAAATCAAATAATTACTTTTCGTAATGTCACAAATATCACAATAAACTCACAATAATAATAAAAATAAATGCGTGGCGCGATGGATGCGAACGGGACTATCTCAGGAAAAAATAAATGCGTAGTAATACTACGCGTAAAAAATCTAACCCGTAGAACTGGTTTTCAGAAAACCCGAGCAGCGTTATTATGGTGGTAAAGTTGAAAATTCTGAAGCGGCAAGGGTGCCACGCAAACTCCTGTAAGCGCTACAATGTCCAGCTTTTTTATATATTCTAGAAACACGCTTGACCACAATCTCACTTGATGTTAAGCGATGATGTGACCGACGACAAACGTGTACTTTGTCTGAAAAATAATCAACCAATACCAAAACTCGTCCTACACTAATCTTTATATGCTCCTGCAGAATTATTTGCAGGTATATCTGCTATAATTGTCAGGAGATTGGCGATCGCAGCTATACTGCATTACAGTCTGATGCCCATATTCAGAATTTCCTTGTCCCTAAACAGGGTTTGTTATACCAAAAACAACACACGACTTCATTGTGTCAACGAACTTATAACCAGCCGCAGAACAATTGCCTCCAGGAATCCGAGGTGTATGCTCTGCAAAAGGTCATTAACACTTGGCAGAGTTTAGGGACACCTGTATCCACACCTCGTGACGTCACTTGGCACATTGCCAGACAACCTTTAGATCTATTCTTCATACGAATGGGATGTCCGAGTTTGAATATCACATTATACTG
Source organism: Hyposmocoma kahamanoa (assembly GCF_003589595.1). Taxonomy (NCBI): domain Eukaryota; kingdom Metazoa; phylum Arthropoda; class Insecta; order Lepidoptera; family Cosmopterigidae; genus Hyposmocoma; species Hyposmocoma kahamanoa. The sequence goes on from NW_020656077.1 coordinate 5,470,017, forward strand.
AAAAATCAATGTGTTGAATGTAGGCACTTGTTGTGGAAAACATATTTCGTCTCGGAGCGCAATTGAGTGATGGAAAAATGTAACTAAAAATCTCTTTGTGACGTGATCTCTGCTCTATGCAGCTATTGCTAATACAATCTTGCGGAAACGTGCGGTTCTCTGTAATCTGGGCCCCAGAGTATCTGACAGATAGTATAAAGAAATTAACATTGTAAGGCTGCCTTTCCACCAGAGATGTGCGGCGTACCGAGGCGATGTGAGGAAGTGTAGCGGCGCTATGAAACGGTGTGATGTTTTAAGGCAGCCTTACACTAGCGTCACAGTACGTTTAAGAAAATGTCATTTATGTTAAGAAGAATAGTTGTAATTTTTTAAATTAAATTAGTGACACACATGACATTAACACGAGGAGTAAAAATAAACTAGCTATTCTTGACAGTTCTCGTCACAAATTCATTTAGGAGGCAATATATAAGCTTCGATAATAAGGTTACGGTTCCGGTATATTTAAAATTTGCCATTCACGAGTTTTAAAACTATAGTGAAACAAAAACTTTATACTAATGGTTTATTATACGCTTCTGCGTACTTGGGTGTCAAGAATCCTCTCAATCTAAGATGTTTGAAATAAACATTGTAAATGTTAAACTAATGTATTCATATCTCTCAAGCTCATGCTCCTCAGGGGACTCTGCCTTACGAATGAGCAGAATTAATATAACGACTTGAAGTGTAATTTGCTATTATGAAATAAAGATGATTTCATTATTGAATTTTTTTTTTAATTTGAATTTTTGCCTTTGAAGGACACTCACGAAGTGCGTTTTTTGCGTAACAACAACAAAAAACAACAGCCGTAGCAGGATATAATAACACAACTAAGGTAGCTCTAATGTATGTACGCATAGTGTACACGGAGTGCGGCAAGCGTGCACACATACAAGCCGCGCTGGTACGTTTATATAGAGTTATCATACTTAAGTCAATGCATACTTGTCATATTTTATTGTGTCTAATCATTGTCTAATCATTCTCGTTGTCAAGTACCTCATACTTCAAAGAGACTAAAAACCCTTAAACTATAGCAAAAGTTTGACGAGTTTCCTCAAGATAAAACCTTGTTCGTTAAAACCCGGGTAATTGGCACAAATTGTTTATATTGTTTTGATCATATCGAAAATTAACTTGTATTTTGTAATCAATTGTTAGTTGAGAGGCTACGTCCCTTTAAGGAGAACGGTCACAGAAGAACATTAGTACGGCAGTTTTAATATTACTACGTTAAAAGTTATTAAGTTCGATCAAAAATTTACGTCTATTTGTTAATGCTAATATTGAAAAAAATAATTTTATTTTCGATAAACAGCTACTATGCTTTTGTTATAAGGTAATTTCATTAAAAACTTAATAATTAGACCTTGTGTTTGGATGAATGTAATACATTTCCACTATAATCTGACCTTATCATTATCATCAAACCATTTATAACAGTATAACAGTAGCAGTAGACCTCCCTGTGAAAGAGTTCGTCCAACTCGTTAGCCCAGTTTCGCGATGAAGTTCCAAACAAAATGGGTTTTAGAGCTATCCATTGGCCTGCAGATCAACATTTTGGTGATCCAGATGTATGAGCGTAAACGTGTAAGTCCTTCAGCGCATACTGTTTGATTATTCTGCGAACCATTCCATCGTACTAAATTGGTCCGCCGCTGTTACCACTATTGCCGCCGTAGCCAGAAATAGGTTGACCTAGGTCAATTTCACCAGCACCCTTACCCTTTAATATCGGAACGATCTCTTTCACAAGGTTCTCTACTGCTATACAAAATAATGAGGTAGTTTACGCGCTCGCTAATTATCGCTTTTAAATGTGAGTTTAAACATATAAAAACATAACATAAATAACAAACAACGCAAACACTCATAACCTGCAAAAAGGAAATTATATCGCGTGTGCCATGGACTCACAAATAGACAACCAAAAAGTACACCTACACTCAGGAGAGAAATAAATGTAGGCCATATATTATATGCCAAATATTTCTCCCGGCCTAGGAATCGAACCCGGGGACACTCCAGCATGATAACCGCTCGACCACAGAGGCAGTTTACTCTTTTACTAAAAAAATTACCTTTATTTGGAAGAAGGATATTCTTAAAAATAAGCGTAACAACATAAACTACAAGATATAGTATTATAGTAAACAAATCTTGTTTACACTCGTAGGTGGATCGCGTGCACCTGTGCGGCCGGCGCCAGCGCATACCTAATAAACGTAAACATTCGTAAGATCCTCGTCATAACATTTACGACATAAGAGAATAGGGGTTTCCCACCTTTCAGGTCCGATTCTTTAGGCCGTATGATGAACAAAATATCTGTGTGGTTTTCCGAATGCTTTCATCAATAGTGATCTATCTCAAAAGCATCTAATTCACCACGAAGATGGTTTAAAAATGTGAGACGTGTCTGCGATGCAAAATTGATATAAACGTTGACGATCTCAATGTTGTTTGACGACATCTGTCGAGTGTCTTGCACACTTTTTCATGGTCTCGCCGTGTCTGAGGATCCGGGTGAGATCCCCGGCTGGATCAATGTAGAAAAACTTACTTTTTCATATTGTCTCGGGTTTGGGTGTTTGTAGTACCGTCGTTGTTTCCAATTTCCATAACACAAGTGGTTTAATTATTTAAAGAGGTTGCTCTGTATGTGATGTTGTCTAATATTTATTTATAATTATTATTATTTAATATTTATTGTTGTCATATGATTACTTTAACCAATGAAAAGCTCTGTGTTCCATTTACAATAAAATTCGGCGGTTTTCGAAAATCTAAAAAGAACTATACACAGCACAAATATAGCACGTTTTTGGAAATTACTGAAATTTAGGTTTCTTTTTAACATCAATGGTTTTTTGCTCAATATCACAATTTAAAAAACAAATAGATAGGTAAATAATTTCATAACTTTATAAACTCTCGCCTTGAAAGGCCCAAGTTATAACGTTCGGGGAACAAGTCTGCAGGCTGGGAATTCCACTCCATAGCCGTTCGCCAAATAAATGTGGAAGCATAACAGTCCGGGCGAATCTTGGAATATCCACAACATTATTATTCAAGGTTCTGCAGCTTCGCCTCCACTCGCCGCCACTAATGACGAGTCACCTATAAGCCTCTTGACACGGTTCTCAATTGAATACGAAGTGGCCAGTTGGTATGTACAAGAGCCATTACAAAGGTGGCAGCAGTACTCCATGCACGACTGGACTTGTGCTTGGTACAGCTGAAGCAACTGTCCCAGTGTAAAGTAACGCCTCACCCTGGAAAGGATGCCAAGCTTCCAAAGCTTAAATTGGACGACAGGTCCATTCCAATTAGCTGGAGACAGTGGCTATCGGTATGGACATATCACGAAAAGTCGGAATCAGCTCAAAGAGACTCCGTTTTGTAGAGAATAGACAGTTTTGGTAGCGTTAAACTTGACAAGATTGGCATCGCCCCAATCGGAGATTGCCTTAAGCGTCAAATCCAAACGGCTAACCATGGGCTCTGGACAAGACTGGATTTCCTCTCCACTGACCCTTGCACTGGTCGAGTACCTATCTACAACTGTGCTGTCATCAGTATACGCAAAGAATATCTGGAAAAATAAATAAAATAAATATTTGTAATTAACATATCATTGATACGCAGCAAGAAGAGTATAGCAGACAGTACGGAACCCTGAGGGACTCCAGCATCTATCGCCATATGTTCGGAAGAGTAGCCTTCTAAGACCACTCGAATCAAACGTTCGCTCAAGAAATCCGAGATCCAGTTGCAAAGGTCAGTGAGAAGCTCATATGAGGGAAGCTTACGTAAAATGCTTGCGTGCCAGACCCTGTCAAAGGCTTTAGAAATGTCCAAAGACACTGCACGTGCTACGCCTTACTTTTCTATAGCCTCTCTCCATATGTAACAGGCATACACAAGAAGATCCCCAGTTGATCGCCCTCGTCGGAATCCGTACGGGCGATCACTAAGGAGGTCGTTGTCTTCAAGGTATGAGAGGAGACAGTTGTTGAGTACACGTTCCATAGTCTTGCAGAGTATGGAAGTAACTGAGATAGGTCTACAACTGCTTCCCTTTTTCGGCACAGGTTGCACGTTTGTAAACTTGTACGACCTAGGAACTACACCAGTCTCAAAAGAGAGGCGGTACAGGCGTGTGAGAACAGGAGACAACACTTTTGATCCCATTTATCCCACTTTTATCCCCAAACACTTTTGATTTGATAAACATATTTTGGATTAGGCCACAATTCTTCACAAGCAACGATATGTCGCACGCTGCCGGGAGACAGTTACAATCCACCACAAGTATGCACTTTAGAAATTGATAAAGTTACAGAGTCAACTTTGTACACAAAGATTTTAAAACGTCACTATGATTACGGTATTTTCAGTTTATTTTATTTTATAAAATACTTAATTTATTATATAAGGCATAACAAAAATTGTTCACACACATAAAGAACTTTAGTAAAATTTAAATAACTTTTTGATATATGGCCGGACACTATGTGTATTAAAGTCAAGTGTTACAAACAGTACGAAGTTCCAGAAACGATTTATTTATGTAGAACCAAAAATTATGTAATGGCCCATACAAAAAATGTTTATGAAAACTAAATGTTTATTTCATGGTACATGGTTGGAACGTCTTTCCAACATCTGCAACACAATAACGACCGGGCATTATTTCATTTCCACACTTCTTTGCGCAGAATGAATAATTCAGGACACTATCTGTTTACAATATATAATTCTTTAGAAACCATTGCTGTTGTATAGATATTACGTTGTAGATATTGCTTTAGTTATACGTTGAATATTTTATAGAACTTCTTTCAATAACGCTTTTTATTTATTTATTACGTTACGTTAACAACAGTAGAGCTCCTTATGAAAGAATTCGTCCAGGAATGTACTGGAAACTTATTACTTCTACCGCCAAGTGGTAATGTAAGCATTATTGCGTTAAGTAAGGATGCTGGTGAAATTATGGCACATGGAAGTTGTCAACTTATGTCTCAGGGCGACAGGCTCAGTGGCAGTGCCCCTCAGATCTTTGCGATTTAAAGCTCTGAACGGCACTGCAACTGTTATGAAAAAGCGTGTCTCTTACGACCAGGTATATCATAAAAACTTGTCCAACAGTGCGACGTACAAACATGTTCATGATCGCGTATATTTATATTTTCAAGCACACCAACGTTTCGGACTTTATAATTCCAGTGGTCACGGCCGACAACACACGGTCAACCTTAATTCGACGCAAAGTTGTTTCTTAGGAAATAATGTATAGAATCAACAACAAGAAGGTCAGGATATAATGTAATGTATATACGCTTTTACTAATAAAGCCTAAATACACTCTATGAGTCCTGAACTTCATAAGAAAACCATGTCAGTCAAATAACACATATGTCTTTAGAAGCCTCTAACCTGGGCCAGCGTGATGGAACACGGAAATTATTTTTTTCTACTACCGAAGTGTGGAGTTAAGGGTACTGTACAATATATAATAGTGGTCACGGCAGACAGCACGGCGGTCAGCCTGGACTTCATCAAAATCTGATATCAAAAAAAATGTTATCAAAAAAAAATGTTTTCCAAAACCGCGCACAGACTCATAAGGGTACATACACTGATATAATAATGATTGAATGCTTTTAATTGGATGAATTAATTGTATTTTCCACTTATCTTGTAGTATTATTTATCTAAATACAAAGTGAGCAGATCTATAAATAATGAATATTTCCTTATAGGTTAGTGTAAATGACGTAATAAGGTAATTCAAAGCTCAAAGTTAATTCTTTGAGTTCAAAGCTGGCTTCACGTTTTCTAATTATCTAAATTAATTTATTACAATAATGTATATGATATCTAGCGACGGGACGAACAGATTGTGCGCCTGGTGGTAAGCGACACGCCTGTCCATAACAGTTGCGGTGCCACACAGAGCTTAAAATCGCAAAGATCTAAGGGGCACTGCCACTGCACCCGTCACCAAGAAACATAAGTTTACAAGTGCCTTCAAAACCGAAACTCAGTTATGCTCACACTACTGCTTGGCGGCAGAAATAGATAAGGTGGCAGTACTTCCCTGGACGAACTCTTCCACAATGAGCTCTGCAGCCACTACTGTGTGTTTGAGTCGACATCTTCTCATTCATCATTCTCTGGTTCCTGGCCACTTACTTTCGAAATTTTGAATCGTTCTGTAATTCTTTTTCTTTGCCATTACTTCGCTTCGTCCCTTCGCATCGAGTATATAACCAAAAGTGGAGACGAAATAACGGCCATCCATCCCTGGTAACTCATCAAGCAAACGAGGCTTACATCGATTTTAAATATCAACTCTCGTTTGCACTGAAATCACAAATTAGAAAGCTGAAATAGTACAGCGCCAACAATTGACCTGTCTGTACGTCTACATATATTCCTAAAATTTTTGTATCTATTATAGTACAGATATTATGTAACTATGGGGGATGTTCCATTCAGTGGTATGGGAAAAACGGCGAAAACCTAATTACAAAACAAACGGAATCACAATTCATCGGTAAGAAAATACCTATTAAACATGTAATTTTAAAATTTTCGTCCATTATGACGAAGCTCAAGTTAACTAGACGATTTGAAATGAAACAATTCATTTGTTTCGAATTCGAGCTGGCCAATCGGAGCGCAGTTGTCACCATAATGACATGGCAGAATAGTTTTCAAACAAATTAAATGACATTTGGTCTCCATTTCTGGTTATGTACTCGATGTTCCATCGTCACTCCATACAAAATTCTCGAGGCGAGCAGATGTAACGTGCTCTTAATCATATAACCGCTTATAAGCAGCAATAATACGAACACGGACCCTTTTGGGCTTGTCCTTTCTTCTTTCCTTCACCTGTTCCCTATTACACTTCTATAATAAATTCATGTGGACAGAGCGTACTTTCTATCATTATTACTCAAGCCAAGGTCACAAACTTTTTATCTATCTAACGATTTCCTACGGTCATTGACAGATAAATAAAAAGCAGCGTAATCCCCATCCACCCAGACTAGTACCAAATTCAGAAAAGTTCATTTGCTAATCTGGTTGTACCGGGAATCGTAGCATTCTGCGCCGACAGTGCAAACTGTTGAGCCACCTCGTAGTAATTGAAAAAATAACTTTAAAAGTAGAGATTTACGTATTATATCTCTTTAACCTATGCTAAACACCACATTTGTATATTATAATATAATAATATTTTGCATAAATGTCATTGACTTACAAATAAATGGACGAAGTCAACCTATTCGAAATTTAAATTGTAATGTCATCGCAGTATCGCGCTGTCAGTCGAACAAATGAAGACTAAAGCGGAGTTTGGCGCTCTGTATACGATTTTAGCGCCTTACAAGTGCGGACACTTTTTAGCGCGGACCCGACGTCCATATAATTGTAAGTCAATGATAAATGTAAAAAAACGTTGCACTGTTTCTAAATTTAAATACAAACTGTGGATGTTTCTGCAATTACTTCTGTTCCTTACGAGATTATTCATAATACCTTGACATGTTCAACGTTAAGTTTATTAAATGTCACAATGTTTGACCACCATGATATTCAATTATTTTTGTGAAACTACTCCTCTAGTTTGTTAAATACAAAGACAATAGAAAAAATCCAGATTCGGCTGGATTTGAACCCACGTCTTCCAGCAAACCGAGCCAGATGTTACGCCAACTAAGTCAAGGAACGAACTAGCGGACCTTACGAATTTTTCTATATGCTTGCTGCACATCTTTGTTTATGGTTTTTAAAGACTTTTTTGCCGTAGCGCCATCTGTGCATCTGTGACAAATCTTCTCTTCTTTCACAAAGAGTTCTTCTGCTATTAAATTCGTGACAACTACTATGGCGTCCACAAAACAATTACATTTCAATACAAACCAAAATGACAGACGCAATCTCCAATAAGCTACTGTTTCCCTGACTGCACCTGTCGACGTGCAGGCGTCCATCAACTTTCAAGATTCTATCAGACTAGCCAACTTCAATTTGCAAAGGCAACTCCTAAAATTTGCCTAGTTGAGGAGCTCCATAGAACTTTGGGTGTTTTGAAATGTAAATATTAGCAAATAAACAAAGTAATTTTACTGGTAATTAAAATGTTCCCTGTCATAATTATTAATAGAAAGAAGAATCGATTATAACAAACTAGTGGTGTAATCATGTTGAAACATCGAATGTCACTAATTTAATGTTCCCTATTCTTTTTCCTTGGCACGCGATACTCTCCTTTGCCGATCAAATTACTCCACATACCGTTTAAAGAGTTATGTGAAGAACAGAATAAAATTAAGAGCAATTCGAAAGGAATATAATCATTAGCCAGATGAGACAGCTCGACTATGGCCTCATCAAGCTTCTACTACTCGTTTCTACCCTGCTCTGTTCATTAGCCCGATTATAGCATAGCTTCACTAGGGCCTCATCAAGCTTCTTCCACTCGTTTCTACCCCGCTCTGTTCCCATGGACTTTCCTTTCATTAGTTAGGCAACATCATCGCACCATCACTTTATAGAAAGCGGTAGAAGTTCCCAGTAACCTTAGGATGTTACGATGTTCCGACAAAATAAAGCGTGTGGCTTACACACAAGTTTTCATGATGTCGCCATCTCTGAGGCCCCGAGTTCGGTCCCCAGATCCCCGGGTTATTGTATGATACGAAAAGACAGTTTGATTTCCAAATATTAAAAAATACTTCCTGATTCAGATTAGTCTATTACCACACTTTGGACAAAACAGAAGGTACGGATAGAATTCTCGTAATTTTTTAAAAAATTCATACGTATAAATAAATGAAACAAAAACCGAAGTAGGCTAGTGGTTTGACCTACCGCCTCGTTACCTCGTTACCGCTTCGTTGGTTCGAACCCAGACTCGTACTTCTGAGTATCTTGGAATTTATATGCGAAATTTAATATGAAATAATATCTTTTCGATAAGGGAAAACATCGTGATGAAACCAGGACGTCGAAGACAGTTCATAACCCTCAGAAAACGTCAGAAATCCCCAACCCGCATTGGGCCAGCGTGGCGGACTATGACCTAAACCCTCGCTGGAGACGCATGTCCATCAGTGGGACGCATAAATCGGTCGATCAATCGATGGTAACCAAATGAAACAATTCCTAGTTTGTTTGGCATGAGTTCTAATACCGTATCAGCAATTATTAACCAGAGCTAGAACGTGTTGGAGCCTTCGCATATGTCTTCGAAGTACACTTGTGCAACTAAATCTTACTTCGCAATATTTTATTTTGCATTGCAATATGGTCGATATGACAGCATTATCAATAATGTATTTCTTGAAATTTGACAAGTTTGGCAATGTTCGATGGCGTATTAGCCGCTCGTCTCTCGACTTTACAGCGTACCAACCGCCAACGATTGCCCACTATTTAAACATCTATTGTTTATGAGAACCGTTCATCAGTTCCACCCGCTGTCTTGATGATGTCGGCACCAGAAATAGATTTAATTCAATATTGCAAAACACGCGAATCGGGACTTACAAAATTCCACCTACGCAACAACTAAAATACTCTGTAACATTATAATTTTTTCGGGGACCGCGCCGATCGTCCGAATAAAAATTGTCGTTTGAAATATTTATAAGATAGAACAGAATGTTGACAGACTTAGAATTTGTAATATTGGATGGTTGAAAACTATAAAGTACGAACGGGAACGTAAAAAACTTTTCAACTTTATGTTTTAGGTGTTTACGCGAAGCAATTTTTATATTTGTAACCTAGAAATATTTGGTCATTAAGATAAAAAAAAATGGTTAGCGTAAGTTGAGAAATGAGAAGCCGTTAATGGAAAGAATTGTGAGCGGCGACTAAAGCACTGAAATAAATTCGACACACGCGCGGTCATTAGCATAATTTCTTATAATTACTTCCTGAAATATTTTCTTTTTACTTACATTGTCTAGTGAGATATCGAAAATAACTCAACCGCTCATATTCTAGCAGCGCAGAAGATGAGAGAAGTTTCAAGTTTAGAGAGGTGCGGGTGCGGGTGGTGGCGTGGTACGGCAGCGATCGCGCACTACCGCTTTGTTATCTTCGGAAAGTGTATTATAATAATAGTGATAATGACACTGCGAGAGGTGAGACAGGTGAATAACAAACCTGTAAGCAGTCGGCAGCCGTTTCGCGCGCGCACCGCACGCCTCCAATCCTCCAGACTGGCACTACGCAGTTTTCCCGCACGAACCGCCGCTAGCGCAGAGCAGTATCTATTTTTAATCGCTTATAATTTTATTGTTTGAGCGAAAATCTCGAAGGCGACAAGTGCGCGCGCCGGACGCAACACTTCTAATGCCAAATCACAAGTTCTCTGGCGTCCTTACAGCACGAGTCCCTTGGTTCGTTCTCAGCGTCTGCACTAATATGAGAGATAACGTAATTCCAGCGTCATGCGCGCACGTATTAACGGCATCCGCAACCCTACCATTTGAAAATTGGTAACGCAATGTAAGTGCTGGTGCTGGCAGCGAGGGCTGACGAAACGATCCGCGAAAGAATAACAAACAGGCTAGGCGAATTGCAGCTGGCGAATGCGATGCGAACATATAAATCTTAATTGTGCTCCGATTCAACACCCAACAATTGCAAGACATGGTCTACGTATGTACCATGGCTCTTGTCGGTATCCGTGTGTCCTTATTTCGCACCTTTTCAAGAGGTAGGTTTTAAGAATGTACGACATAAAAAGTTACCATTACTTGATAATTTATTTATGCTTAAATTTTGAGTTCTACAATTTCACATATAGATAATTAGTATCATGTAGATAGTTCATATTATTTTTATAACTTTCATGATGATCACGTGATAAAAGCCCGTTTAAAGCATGATCTAAAGGCTTTATGATTCTTCCTGCTTTACATTCGTCTAGACTTTCTTGTACAACCTTACTCTCACCTTCTCCTTCTCACAGGTCATAAGAAAATTCAAAATGTTGTCAATAATCATTAACACGCCATATTTGTACAAATTTTGTGCATTCTTTTTAGCTGTACTGTGGCATAAAACACGCAATGAACACTAAATAATTATATAATTAGGTAATAAGTCAATAAGCATAAAAAGGCATTTCATTTATATACATCATCCTATTTAAAACATTTGAAAACGTTATTTAGTGTATTTTAAAAATTATATATATAATTTATTTTTATAGAATAAATATTTACGTCAATATTTATTATCTATAAAAATAAATTCATTGCTTGATTTAAAGATAAAAATAAAATTATTTGGTTAATAAACCTGCGACGTTTATACTTTTGTGACAGCAGAATTAATAAAATAAATAAAAATAAAAATGTATTTATTTTTAAAATTTGATATTTTTCCCATCACACAAATTTAAGGTTGTGTTGCTGTAGTTTAAATTGAGAACTTGTAGCAAATCAGTGGGATAGCTATAAGGATATATAAATCAAACAATTGTTCAGTATGTAGGGTGTAATGAGCTGTGAGTATAAATAAATAATAAGTAGTATAAAATTAAAATAAAAGAAAGAATTGAGTCGGGCGTAAAAATAACGACGTGCTGATCATACACTATCATTAGTTAATAAATAATTTCCCAGCTTATTAAATTGTGTGACACTACAATTATAACGTAAATGCTCTGCATTGCATAATCTTCACGCATATCGTTGATTTTTTTTACATACAAACGACGACTTTCGTTGCCCAGTGTGAGCGCTAGATAAGAAAGTCCCGGATTCAATTCCCGGTAAGAATATTCATTCTACATTTGCTATAGGTGTTCCAGGTGGTGTCCCGGAGACAGCTCCTTTACTCTGGAATTCATAGTATGGAAAATTCCACAATTTGAGACCCAGAATGGTATGTTAGTCTGGCACATTATTTTTATTATTTCTATTTTCTTTCTTAGCCAGTTGGCTGGTTTTAACGACATTTACGGACCAAAATCTAATGCATTATGGTATTAGTCTATGTGGAGAGTGTATTGTAATTAAAACCTACGTCTTCTGTCTGACAATTCGGCATGTGTTTAAGATTAATACAGCTTTTTTATAACATCTTTTGTTCCACATCTACTAATTTAAGGCTACGGAGAAGATTATTGGAGATAACGCCTGTTGTGGAAAGAACAATAGTAATGGCATACTTTTTCTTGGTGCCAAATTCTAGTCACGTGTCATCTTTGAGTTCCGCGCATTTACTAATTTTATTATTACTATACAAAGGCACTAAATCACGACTGTTGCGCTCTCAAGCCGTCTGGGCACGACGGGCAAGATACACTGCCGCCATATTTGTCTGTTATGATATAAAATATATCAAAACAACATGGCTGCAATGATATCAATAAAGAGCCTACGAAATAAACAAGAAGCAAATACGTACTTCTCACCATTATTTGTGTATGTGTATATATATATATATATATATATATACACATATACATGATGCCAGTATATACTACAAATATTAAATTACTTCTTAGTATAAATTACGTTACTAAAATAACCGACAGAGCTCGCAAAATCAGTCGGCTTAAGTGGCTGTATGTCTGCAGTAAGGTTAATGGCCGATGGAGCAGATAGTTAGTTCTAGATTGGTGACCACGTCAAGGCAAACGTATTGAAGTACGCCCTGCGGCAAGATGGATGACCTGAGAAAGGTGACTGGAAAGAACTGGATGCAGGCGGCACAGGACCGGGAGAGAGAGAGAGTAAACTGACGATGATATAATACAAAAACATGGTATACCTGGTCCAGTTTACAGATTATTATTATTTAGATTTAGATGGAAACTGGCTGTACGACTTTAAAATGTTTGTACTCATCGAG